>NW_005842518.1:512537-519809 GCF_000455745.1 Alligator sinensis
CTCCCTCCTGCTGCAGCAGGAGCCGGCCCAGCCCCTATGATTCCTGGCTGGCTCTGTGCAGTTCTGGCCAGGCCAGGCTGGCTCCAGCATCACACAGTGCACATCTGGAGCCAGCCAGGAACCACATGGTGCCGGAGCAGCAGGCAGGCAGGTGGGAAGCAGTGACAGATAGGTGCAGGGAGTGACGGGTGGGCAGGGAAGTGGCAGCAGGTGGGGAGAAAACTGGCAGTGGGTGGGTGCCCCAGGGCCAGGGACAATGGGGTCCCAGGGCAGGGTGACAGGAGAGTGAAGCCCAGGCTGACAGGATCTCCATGGACACCCCACATATCTACACGCACACACCCACATGCTCCCCATACTCACCCACACCCACGCACACACCCCCACACCTATTTACCACCCCAACAAACCCCAAACATGCCCACAGCCTCCCCTACACCCCACATACACACATACCTACAGCCCCCCACAAACCTATGCCCACCCACCCATACCCCCACACCTCCCACAATATACAAGACTTTATTTAAGCTATTATGCAATCACCTCTATGTATACTATGCAACCACATGTAAATCAGGACAAAAATATTTTTTGAAATCAAATAATGTATGTTGTAGTAGATGTTTGATTTTTAGAATTTTTTTTTCTGGTTCCAAGATAGCAAACCCCTTGCTGAAAGGAGTACTTCCATGGGCAAGGGGAGAGACTTCTGGTGGCAAAGGTCAGAGGTTGGGGGGTGGGACTTCTGGCCCCAAGATGGCAAACAGGGGGCAGGGCACCTGGCAAGGGGCACGGCTACCTATGAGACCCCCAACAGCTTGCCAAAACTCATTAAGCCACCCTCCAGCCAAAACAATTACCCACCCCTGAATATGTAGATATCAGAACTGATCAATAACCAGGCTTTCTGAAAGCTGATCTTGCTTAGCTACAGGGCATATGAAACTTCAAAAAAGAGAACTGTCCTTTTACACAAGGCTAAGGCTAAGTGCAGACATTCAGGGGGAAGGTTAGATTGCAGTAAAAATGGCTACCTGATATGACGTAAGTTGGGGGGGGGGCTCATGGGGGAACAAGCAGGATCCATGAAAGTGATCAGGGGGATGGAGAAGGCAGAATCAGGGAGCAGGCAAGATCAGCAGAAGCAATCAGGGGAGTAGACAGGGTCCACAGGGGGTTCCTGGGGTCTGGGAGGGTTTGGCACGATCAGAACAGCTCACAGGGTCCACAGGGAGGCTTGCAGGGGACCTACCCGCATCCCTCCTGCCTCTCCCCTCAACAATACTTACTTTCTTGGCTCTCAGCATCCATAATAGCTGATAAAACCAGTACCTGGAGTGGCTTGTGGAGGGGATAGGCAGATCAGAAAAGTACAACCCTGGGACTGGGGCTAGCAGCTGGGATTTCCCAGCCCTGGGGCTGTGCAGGTAACTGTACTGATGTTATGGGGTTTAGATTAATTTCTGATTGCTGAAACCAGGTCTATGTATAAAGTCTGCATCTGGGTGAACTAAGTTAGATTGTGGGGCCATTTTTAATGCAATCTAACCTCCCCAAATGTCTGCAAATAGCCAAAATGTTTTCAATACAAAGAAAACAGACTTTGAAGAGTGAGTGTACATTTCTCAAATGCAAACAATATTACACTCCATATGAAAAAGCTTAGTGCAAAATTAAACTTATAAAGATATTTTATTAGTATGCTAATACAAGCACTAATACACTGCTTATTTCCAACAGAATACATGTATTGACCTAATATTATGAGCCCGTTGTATCAGCTAGTATTTAGATCTTTCCAAAAAGAGTTAAATATTAACAGTATAAGCATCTCTATAGCACTGATAACATAGCTAAAAATAAAATAAATGTTTGCAGTGCTGAATAGTGATAGTCAGAAAAAAAAAGGTTGAAACATTTTTTCATCAAAATTTGCTGATTCATGAAAACATTCTGCAGGACCATTTTTTTTTTTTCAATGGGAACTAGACAGGTGTCCAGTGGAGCCTGGCCTGCTAGACTGCTGTGGAACCAGAAACATGGAGGCTCTGGGAGGCCTATCACCTTGTGGGGTCCTGAGCACCTGGTACTCACTAGTTCTTGGGTAACCCATCAAGGAGACCACCCTGGAGCTCAGGCTACCCACAGAGCTAGGGAAGAACTGAAATTCCACATCATGGAGAATTTCCCTTTTTTATTATTGTTATTTCAAAGCAGAATGATACCAAATTTTGAAATAGCCTCCAATGATGAATTACCATTTTCTGTCAAGGCTCCAGTGCTGACTCCACTGTTGGTAAGTTCATTCTTTCATCTCAAAATATTTTTTTACTTTTTAAAAAATATTCTACCTGTTTTTCCCATAAGTCAACCACTTTATGTAAAAGTTCTTTTTCTTCCTCTGGTCCTGGATTGGTGATCAAAAAATCTACATCATGGCCAGTCTTCTTTCCCCTAGCAATAAGAAATAGGGAGAAGAATAAATCAGCAAAGTTTCTGTTGTATTTCAAAGAGAATATTTTTGCTGCATATAAAGAGAGTTTGCAGTATAAAATGATAGCAATGTTTTCTGAAACATAATCAAAATAGAATCTTCTATTTCTTTTATCAGGTCTGTCAGTGTTCTTTGTTAAGCAATGATTTAAAGTTTTTGATGTATTTCTTCTGTTGTTCAAACTAGATAGTGTAGATCCCTGGTGATGTTAAATCTCTCCTTTTCCTCTTTAGTCCTAGAAAAGAAGGTGTCACTTGTCTTTGGAGAAAATCATAATCATGACAAGTAGTGGATATTATGAGTCCTGTACAGCAGCAGCTGATCAACTTGCCAGTCTAACTGCAGCCCCTAACATTTTTCTTTAGCTCCTGATAGACATTTTAATGAACAAAAAGTAAGATTGCAGCTATTCTACTCTATTATGAAAGACATGCAGTGCCTATATGTAGGATATTTCTTCTATTTTAAAGTATAAGATCAGTTTTTGAAGGGTTCTTTATACAACTTAGCAAATTTGTTTAGGAATGCGAGGAAGGATTGCACAATTAGGTCCCATATACATGAGTTTTAATTAGAAATATTTTCTTTTTTTTTTAAGGAAAACAAAACTTTATTTATGTCACAATGTCCCACTTTTGTTTTTTTAAATAGATCTATTCAGCTTACCTTGTAACCATGTTATCTTAACTCATTTGGCAAGCTGGATAAATCTAACTAGTGTAAGCAAATAAAAAGCAAGCTACATGGAGGTTCCACCTTAGACTTATGAAAGGTTTGAGGATAGGTCATTTTGTTTTGAGGTGAAGTTTACCCCTGGAATGCAGATTATGCATAATGCTATCATCATGGTATAAGAACTACCACAATGGCTGCCTAAACATCTGTGCATAGGCCATTTCAAAGGACTATGAGATGGAAGGTCCAAGATCTTGGGATATGTATATGCAAACAACTATAGTAACCCAAAAGTCTTGTGGAAGTTTTTCAAATGGATCTGGAGAAGCAATTCCAGCTCAAATTGTGTCAGACTGTCACCTGGCAAACCTTGCCCTGTGTTGGAGGGATAGATTTTACCTTCTCATCTACTCAAATTTCCCCAGAGGCCATATTGCTCAAACATTATTGCAAGAAAACTGGGGCCTTTATAGCTAATACTATATACATCATACAGCATGTGGCTGTATCACACATATTACAATTCAAGTGTGTATGTGCGTTCTCCGGTTCTGCAGGACCAGAGAATAGATAAAATGACTGTAACATAATAAAGTAAAAATTAGAAACATCCAAAACCAAAGATCTTTTATCCTACAATGCTTTTATAAAAATGAATCAGAGTTCTTTAACTCTGGAATATTTGTAAGAATTCACATAACTGACAAGCATGTCAACTGGCATTCATATGACAGGAAATCATCTCACTGAGAGATGTTAGAGTAGATTTAGCTGCAAAAAATGAAAATCACAGTTTTACATTTGACAAGTAGTCTAACTTTGAGTAATACAACTATTGTGCCATGACTGCAACCAAGTCAAAACCTCTTAAACAAATGGAAATGCTTTAACAAGAAGTTTGGAACAAAACATTGGTATAGGCATAAAATAAGAATAGCAGTTAAAGCTCTGAGACATTAAGAATGTAAAATATTCTCCATGAAACACATTTTAGCTTATACTAGAAGATGAAATCTATTATATTTTAGAATTATTATGGTCATTTAAACTCTTCTATCACATATGTTATTTAACTATCATAAGATGCTTTTCAAGGCACAGGATTATTGGAATGCCTGAGGACTAAAAGGGGGGTGTACAACCAGTGGAAGGGAGGAGCTATCACCAAGGAGGACTACTCCTCCTCAGCCTGGGAATGTAGGAGGGCTATTAGGAAGGCCAAGGCAGAGATGGAACTCGGGCTAGCGTCCAGGATTAAGGACAACAAAAAGTCCTTTTTCAAGTACATTGGGAGCAAGAAGAGGGCACCAGGCAATGTAGGGCCCCTGCAAGACTCAAATGGTAACCTTGTGGCTACGCCAGATGAGAAAGACAATATTTTTAACAGTTTCTTTGCCCCTGTTTTCTTGAACAGAGACCAGGACATCCCTCCTGCCAGAGGTAGGGACAATCTCGGGGATAGCTCTGTCAGGCCTTCAGTCAGTGCAGATGTAGTTAAGGATCTTTTAGAAAGGCTGGACATTTTTAAATCTGCAGGTCCAAATACCCTCCACCCAAAAGTGTTGAGGGAGCTGGCAGGGGTCATCACAGAGCCCTTGGCCCAGCTGTATGAGCATTCCTGGTCACCTGGCCAGGTGCTGGGGGATTGGAAACTAGCTAATGTGGTCCCCATTTTTAAGAAAGGAGGGAAGGAGGACCCAAGTAACGATAGACCCGTAAGCCTCACCTCGGTCCTCGAGAAGATCTTGGAGAAAATCATCAAGGAGCACATCTGTGGGGGGCCAGCAGGGGAGATCATGCTTAGGGGCAATCAGCATGGCTTCACCAAAGGCAGGTCCTGCCTGACTAACCTGATTGCCTTTTATGACCAAGTAACTAAATCCTTGGTTGATGGTGTTGCTGTGGACAGTCTTTCTAGACTTTAAGAAGGCCTTAGACACTGTCTCTCACCCCATTCTCATTAATAAATTAAGCGACTGTGGCATTGATGCCTACACAGTTGGATGGGTAAAAAACTGCCTGATGGGGCGCACCCAGAGAGTGGTGATGGACGGTTGTACTCAGCCTGGCAAGATGTGAGCAGTGGGGACCCCTAGGGCTCAGTCCTCAGGCCTGCACTGTTTAACATCTTCATCAGCAACTTGGACGAGGGGATTGAAAGCACATTGTCCAAGTTTGCTGATGACACTAAGATGTGGGGCGAGGTGGGCACACTTGAAGGGAGAGAGAGGCTGCAACTAGCTTTAGACAGACTACAGAAGTGGGCAGATGAGAATAGGATGGGGTTCAACGTAGATAAATGCAGGGTGCTGCACCTTGGGAGAAGGAATCCACAGCATACATACAGGCTGGGGAGTTCCCCTCTTGAAAGCACAGAGGCGGAAAGGGATCTCGGAGTCATTATTGACTCCAAGATGAACATGAGCCGCCAATGCCAGACCGCAGCCAGCAAGGCCAGCCATACCTTGTCATGCATCCAAAGATGCATCTCAAGCTGGTCCAGAGAGATAATACTCCCCCTCTATGCGACTTTGGTCAGGCCACAATTCGAGTATTGCATCCACTACTGGGCGCTGCACTTTAAAAAGGATATGGCCAACCTGGAGAGAGTTCAGAAGAAGGCCACCCATTTGGTGAGAGGGCAGCAGGGCAGGCCCCATGAGGAGAGATTGAGGGACCTGAACCTGTTCAGCCTCGGCAAGAGGAGGCTGAGGGACATAATGGCTGCCTACAAACTCATCAGGGGAGATCATCAGCATATAGGAAGAGCCTTATTCTCCCCAGAACCACCTGGGGTGATGAGGAACAATGGTAATAAGCTGATGGAGAATAGGTTTAGGTTAGAGATCAGGAGGAAATATTTTAGTTAGGGTGGCCAGAATCTGGAACCAACTTCCTAGAGAAGTGGTCCACGTCCCTACCTTGGGTAAATTCAAAAAGAGGTTAGATGATCACCTGTCTGGGGTCTTGTGAACCCAGTATTCATTCCTGCCTATGGCAGGGACCAGGCTAGATGATCTGTTCAGCTCCCTCCTGACCCTAGCTACTATGAAACTATGGAATATTTGTGGAATATGAAGCATAGAGGTAAGACTCACTTGTCCCATGGGACACACTGGTCAATAGAAGAGTCAAGAACAAGGGGAGGCAATTATTTCATGTGGAGGGTCACTTACCCAGTTTTGGAGGCTGTTGAGGGATGCATAGGTAGCCCTGCCCCTTGACAGGTGCCCCACCCCTTGACAGGTGCCTCACACCCTGGTCACCATCTTGGGACCAGCATCCCAGGGCCAGCACCAGTGGGGCCCAAAGCAGTGCATAGGCTGGCAGGGGTCTGTGGAACTGGGCTGGGATGCACCAGCAGGAAGAGGGTGGAGCTGACCCAGTTCCATAGAGCCCCTGCTGGCTGGGACCCCGTGCGCCTGCCACCCTGCTCTGGGCCTCGCTAGCACTGGCCCCAGGACACCGGTGTGGATCCTGTGTTCCTGCTGGCTCCTGCACCTGCTCACTCCCAGTGCCCCTAGCCCTGCAGTACAGGTGGGGGGCAGTGCACAGCCCTGATCCCCTGCTTGCCGGCAGGGAGGAAGCTGGTGCTAAGTGCAGGGAAAAGCGGCCCCCATGGCTGGTGCTCCCTGCTGCAGGTGCTCGCAGCCCATGCAGGACTGTCTGGAGCAGGCACAGGCAGCCCCATGCAGGCTGCAAGCAGCTACAGTGTGGGGTGCTGCCCATGGGGTGAACGAGGGGCCGCTTTTCCGCACACTCAGCACCAGCTTGTAACTCAGCCCCGCTGCCAGCCTGGGCTCCACACCAACTCTGGGCTTGCCCGTCGGTGGCAGCAACTGTTGCCCCCCTTCTTGCCGAACCAGGTAATGTTGGCTGCTGCTGCCCGCCCAGAGCACACACTGGGTAGCCCACAGGCGGCAGTGGCAAACACTGCCCAGCACAGCAAGCGGGGGGACTGCAGCTGCTGTCACCACACACAGTCCCAGCGGGTGAGCCCGGAGCCAGCGCAGGGCGCAGGCTGGCAGTGGGGTTGGGTTACAATGTGGTGCTGAGCGCAGGGTGGGGGAAGTAGCCCCTTGCCTGCCCTGTGGCTAGTG
>NW_005842518.1:519909-523671 GCF_000455745.1 Alligator sinensis
CAGGGGGGGGGGGAGGGGCTGCTTCCCGCCCCCCCCCCTGTGCTCAGCTGTTCCCCGGGCCACTTTTCCCCGGGCTCCTTCCCTGCCCAGGGTCCTGCCCTGCCCTCCCTCCCCCAAACCTTACCTGAGGTTCTGGCACCGCTGGGACAGCCATGTGGTCCCAGACCAAAAACCCCGGCTGGGGCTTCCAGCTGGAGGGGCAGAGGTGGGTGGGCCCTGCTGTTGTGGGAGCCTGCCAGGCTTCCCCTGCATCCTACTGCCCTTCGTTCCTGTCGTTTTTGACAGGAACCAAGAGCAGATAAATATTAATTTTCTAAAAATTTTTCGGGGCCCCATGGGCCAGATAGAATGGCCTCGCAGGCTGTATTTTGCCCACCCCTTGTCAAGAAGGTCACCAAGGTCTTCTGCTGTGTGGTCTAGTGCCCTAGTGACTAGTCCATGCTACCTCTCCTCTAGCATTATTGCTGCACACCTACTTAATTTGAAATTTCACAAAAATCATTAAATTAGGCATGAAATAGGGCAATGCCTGCAAAATATGTGGGCGGGGGTGGAAACACACTAAAAATAAAAGCAGCAGTCCTCATGGCTGCTGCAGCCTGCCACACAGCCTGCCAGCACAAAAGTGGAGTACCTAACCCTCACTGCTGACTGGCTGAGAAGCCTGCCTGTCATGCAGCCATGCCCTATTTTGCCAATCAGCAGTAAAGGGCAGAGCCACCTGATGGACAGCCCTTTTAAGCAATCAACAGCAAGGGGCAGTGCACTGGGGCCCCCTCAGTCAATCAGAGGTGTGTGGGGGGTGGGGGGGGCTGCTGGGATAAGCCCATGAAAATGGCAGCCAGCCCTGTGATCTGCCTGCAAAATCAGCCACCTGCTTCCTCAATTTGGTAGTTCCCCAGTTATTACCAACAAATTAATTACTCTTGTCAGTTTCATTCAGGGAACTAGGAATCCAGGAGCACATCTGCAAGGGACCAGCGGGGGAGATCACACTTAGAGGCAACCAACATGGGTTCATTCAAGGCAGGTCCTGTCAGACAAACCTGGTGGCCTTCTACAACCAGGTCACAAAATCCTTGGATGCAGGTGTTGCGGTGGACATAGTCTTTCTGGACTTTAGGAAGGCCTTCGACGCTGTCTCCAACCCCATTCTCATTAAAAAATTAGGTGACTGTGGCGTTGATGTCTACACAGTCAGATGGGTCACAAATTGGCTGGAGGGCCGCACCCAGAGAGTGGTGGTGGAGGGGTATTTTTTGACTTGGAGGGATGTGGGCAGTGTGGCCCCCCAGGGCTTGGTCCTTGGTCCCGCACTGTTCTACATCTTCATCAGTGACTTGGATGAGGGGGTGAAAAGCACCCTGTTCAAATTCGCAGATGACACTAAAATGTGGGGAGAAGTGGGCACACTGAAGGAGAGGGACAGGCTGCAACTAGATCTAGACAGATTACAGGGGTGGGTGGATGAGAACAGGATGGGATTCAATACTGACAAGTGCAAGGTACTGCACCTGGGGAGGAAGAACCAGCAGCATACCTACAGGCTGGGGAACTCCCTTCTCGTCAGCACAGAGGCAGAACAGGATCTTGGTATCATTACTGATTCCAAAATGAACAGGGCCGCCAATGTGGGGACGCAGTCAGGAAGGCTAACTGCAACTTGTCATGTATCCACAGATGCATCACGAGCAGGTCCAAGGAGGTGATTCTCCCTCTCTATGCAACACTGGTCAGGCCGCAGTTGGAGTACTGCATCCAGTTCTGGGCGCTGCACTTCAGGAGGAATGTGGACAGCATCAAAAGGGTCCAGAGGAGGGCCACTCGCATGATCAGGGGGCAACAAGGCAGGCCCTACGAAAAGAGGCTATGGGACCTGAACCTGTTCAGCCTCCACAAGAGAAGGCTGAGGGGGGGTCTGGTGGCTGTCTACAAACTGGGCAAGGGGCTATGGGAGAGTCCCTGTTTCCCCGAGCACTACCGGGAGTAACGAGGAATAATGGCCATAAGTTGACTGAGAGTAGATTCAGGCTAGACATCAGGAAGCACTACTTCACAGTCAAGGCGGCTAGGATCTGGAACCAACTTCCAAGGGAAGTGGTGCGCAGTCCTACCCTGGGGGTCTTCAAAAGGAGGCTGGATAATCACCTAGCCAGGGTCGTTTGACCCCAGCATTCTTTCCTGCCCATGGCAGGGAGTCAGACTTGATGATCTGCTCAAGTCCCTTCCGACCCTATCTACTATGAAACTATGGATGTACAAGGCTATGGAGCTAAACCCATTTCTGTGTCATTCCTGTTCATGTGTTAAAGGCACTCTCTGCCCCTCCACACTTCTTTTTATGGTTTAGGTCATTAAGGCTAGAAATGGACAGTCAAATGAAGCAGATCAGCTGTGCTGGAATGAATCTGGCTATAAACTGTGGATGTGATGAAGGTGGTATCAATTTGTGCCTCTATTTAGCAGCAGACATTAATTTAGTTTGTGGGGAGAAAGCACTGGCATCCTGGAGCCAACCTCACTCTCCAGACACTCCAGGAAGGGGCTTCAGGGGTTTGAGGGGCCCAATCCTGCATGGGAATTCCTGGGGTATGCAGCAGGATCAGGTGCCTCAAGTCCCACAAGCTATGCGTAGAGCTGCTAGAAAATGCAGGCAGCTCCAGACTGCTGGCACTGTCCTGCCATAAAGTAAACACACATCCACTTCTAAATAGCAGCACAAATTGATACCACCTTCATCATGGCCACAGTTTGTCATATGACAAGGGGTATGAACAGTTTGTTTGCTTGGTCTTTGTGCTGCCATAAAAAAATTGTACTGCCATAAAAAAAAGTGTGAGCACTTTTACACACAGTCCAGGGGTGAAGGGGCGGTGTTTTAATTAGAGCGGCTCTAAGAGCCACTGTAATTAAAGTGCCCATTAATCTCATGTATCACACTTCAAAATGGTACCCCACACCTCAAAATGGTGTTCGGGGACTTGAAATAAAGCTTGCTCAACAAGATTTAGATAAAGTACCCCCACTGCCATTTTGAAGTGTGTGGAAGTTGATACACAAGATGCAGGAGGCTGCTGGAGTATGGTAATTACCACGCTCCAGCAGACTCAATTAATCACTGAAATTACAGCATGTTGGAGCAGCCTCCATGCTTGTGTACTGGCACCCAAAGGTGACAAAAGGCAATGTCTGTTTCCATCCTAAATGGTGCACATTTTTAGATGGTATCCTCCACCAGCAGCTCCTTGGAGAAAAAGATTGGTGAACTAGTTAAGAGGCTGTGACTTGAATGACTACACAGTCCGGTGGGTGGCGAATTGGCTAGAGGGTTGCACCCAGAGAGTTGTAGTGGATGGGTTGGTATCGACCTGGAAGGGTGTGGGCAGTGGGGTTCTGCAGGGCTCGGTCCTTGGACCAATACTCTTCAATGTCTTCATCAGCGACTTGGACGAGGGAGTGAAGTGTACTCTGTCCAAGTTTGCGGATGACACAAAACTGTGGGGAGAAGTGGACACGCCGGAGGGCAGGAAACAACTACAAGCAGACCTGGACAGGTTGGACATATGGGCAGAAAACAACAGAATGCAATTCAACAAGGAGAAATGCAAAGTGCTGCACCTAGGGAGGAAAAATGTCCAGCATACCTACTGCCTAGGAAATGACCTACCTGCTTGGTGGCACGGAAGTGGAAAGGGATCTTGGAGTCCTAGTGGACTCCAAGATGAACATGAGTCGGCAGTGTGACGAAGCCATCAGAAAAGC
>NW_005842518.1:524088-531650 GCF_000455745.1 Alligator sinensis
GCCTATGCAGGGGGTCGGACTTGATGATCTATTGAGGTCCCTTCCGACCCTAACATCTATGAATCTCTGCACAATGACACAGTGACAACATAAGATAGGTAGAGAGGTCGTCAGCCATGTTAGTATAAAGTCAGGTTGAAGGCAGGGAAGGAAAGCAACTTAGGGCACCTACACATGTGACCCAACAGATTCTGATTAGAATGTATTGGAGCAGATTCAATTAACTGAGTCTGCTGGAGCATTCTAATCAGAACGCTCCAATGTGCTGCTGCATGTCAGGTATTCAGCATCCCCACATTTCAAAATGCTCATGGGAGCACTTTAACCAGAGCTCATCAAACCAGCTTTAGTTAAAGTGCCCCTGCCACCATTTTGAAATGTGGAACACTGAATACACAAGACACTGTGGGCGTTTTAATTAAAGCGGCTCCCAACACTCTAATTAAAACACCCCACCCACACCCCGGAGCATATATAAAAATGTCCTTGGAAACTAACTGGTTCAGAGAAATAAGCTTTTGTAGGCAACAAGCTATTGTCAGATGCCACAAAAGCTCATGCCCCTATAAACCACTAGTATCTAAGGTGCCACCCTGCCCAACAAGAAGGGTAGAGATGCCTCACCCTCCCCTAGCCAATGATTAGGGCACTCATGGAGGTTCTAGCACTTGCTCCCATGGCTAGTTATATATTATACATTAAACAGCCATTGGATAAAAACCAATGGTAATCACTGGAATAGACACAAGAACCCAGACCTCCTAACAAGCCCTATTGATGCATATGCCTAATAGACGAGGCTCCCTCAGGGGACTTCTGTGCTGGTCTACCTAATTCTTGGATTCCAGGGAGGTGCCATGCTCCTGAAACTAGTTCTGGGCATAAGAACTTCTGGGGCATTCAGAGCATAAGAACATAAGGCCTGCCATTTACTCAGTCAGACCATAGATTTATCTTGCCCAGGATCCTGTGCCGTGCAGTGGCAGACAATAGATGCTGAAAGGGAGAGTGAACTGGGCATGACCAGGGTTTTTTTTCTACTGTTCCTCTTTCACTTTCAGTGTCCAGAACTGAAGTTCCAGTTCTGATGCTGTATCCCTAACTCCCATGCTCAATAGCTACTGATACCTTAAAAACATTATAGACATCCAGGGAATTTTCAGCTACAGCTACCTCCTGACCCCGAAGAAACACAGCCACAGTCGCATAGCACTGTGCCCAGGTAAGTTATCTCTGCCTCTCAGCAGAGCTAATTAGAATAGCCACATTCACACAGAACAGAGGCAGAGCTAATCAGCCTGGGCACAGTGCCGTATGAACCTCTTGTTCAAGAGATTGTTTCTGGCTTCCTTCCCACCTGGAGGAATTATATAGAGCAGTATTCTTAAAGTGCCAGGCAGCATCAAGCTGCATCCTCTCAGAAGACACAGCAGGACACTGCCTGATGCCAATCTGGGACCAATTTTTCAAAGTATGGTATTTGTCAGGGAGTTATCAAGGACAGAGTCATTGAATTTGAGGCTATCCCAGAAAATCCATAACCAGGCAGCTGCTGATCAGGGATTTTTGTTTGTTTGTTTGTTTTGTTTTTTGGATTGCAATTTCAGATTTAGAACCTAAAATCTGATTCCTGTTTTCAGCACCTATATAATTTTTTTGGATCTAGCCCCAAGTGCTTTTCTGTGTTGGGGCCATAAGTCTTGATACATAGCGGAATTAAACCTAGAGTAACAGGGGACTACTTTCATTACATATGCAGGTCTGAAGTATATAAACAGCAAAATGTTTTCTACTAATTATGTGTTCAAATGATGTCAAGCTAAATTTGTTTAAAGCTGGTAAGTGTCTCATATGGTACACTAAATTAATTGTATGGGTTGTTAGAGTTTGGATTTCTTTAAATCTAAAATTTAGAGTTCAACTCACCATACATTAAAAGCATTTTTATCAAACATGGATAATATTGTTGAAAAATAATATATGAGAAAATAAGATTATTATTCCCTAAAGAAGTAATGTCTGTAACATGTTAAGCACTACAATATGTACAGTATGTTTTGGGGACACCTTTAACTCACTTTAATAACTATGTCATAGCAGCAGTGATCTTGATAAACTGAATTCTGTTTGAGGGTAAGTGGAGTGGTACTCTGCTTACACATACACAGAGTTCACTAATGGATGGCTTTGAACAGCTTTGCGAACAGAAGAGTTGTGTGTCAAAATCCTGAAAACCATTTAGTAACGTTGATGCTTACACAGAGTTCAAGTGGGTATGAAGAAAAATATTAGATTTCCATGTCTGTGCTTGAATTTATATAAGCTTGTCTTAACCTTCCACCCCTCCCTGAAGTGTATGGAATACAAAGAAAATGGTAACATTTTATGTTTGAAAAAAGAATTGCTTATATCCAAGAATATAAAGAAGGAAATATAAACAGAAAATTAAATTCAGTTACAAAATATTCAGATAGATCTGATACAGTGCTAAACATCTTTATATAACTGAATTAATTATAACCTTTATTATTGACACTTCATTGTGCTTCAACAATTTATGTATTTTTGCATCTCAGAAAATCTACAGTGTGCCTGGCCATATTGGCAGAGAGAGGAACATCACTACTTCAAAAGGCGTACATTCTGAATGATCGATTCCTCCATCCCCACCACCATTTCCTTCTAGCTCCTCTTGCTTAACAATACTCTTGCTGATATTTTCAGATATAATCTAGGTCTTTCCTTACTCAGAGATTTTTATAAACATAGCTCAGTTTGCCAAGTATCCTTGCTATATTAATGTTTCTTTCCCTTTTTGGTTATCCGTCTTCAATTTTAGTTGACTTTTATTTTTTATTGCATAAGGTATGTTGCCTTCTTTTACATAAAATTGTATTTCTTAATACATTTCTACTTTAAAACATTGTATGCTCAGTTCCTGTGATACTCCTGCTCCATTCTGTTTTGCTGGATTATCTCGAGACTACAGTTATTTACTTTTTTATCTATACATTTGTCTTCCTATTCCAAGCTTTTTCCTTGTTCCTCCAACAATCTTTCAAAAGGTACACATGCATTTTCTTATTTCTTGAAGCTTGCTCTGATCTTCATAAAATGTTTCCATTTGCTCAATGCACTGTTATATAATGAAGAATAAACCGGAATAACTGATGTTGGTACTCTAAATAAGGGGAAAGTTGCACGTTACACTTCAACCATATTAAATCCACGGACTGTTAAGTGATGTTAAAGTTAAAACATGCTGTGGCCATCACATATTAAGGGTTAATACTGTTTCTTGCCTGCACGACTCTAAAGCCTGTAATCAAATCAAAGTTCATATCATGCAAGTCATGCAAGAAACCAATGACTGCTTGTATCAGGGTACCAGGGGTGGCTGTGATGTCCCCTGGTGGCTCCATGACAGTGCCCCTCTCTGCCTCTAGAGTGCCTTCCCATCTCACCTGCCATGCCTTGATGGAAATATAAATGAATAAAGATGCTGCCCATAGACCTTTGCATGACCTCACTCTAGCTGGACCCTGACAGTCTCTGTCTGTACCCAGGACCCTCGCCAGGGTTCACTGGTCCTTAGGCCCCTTGCTGGGCCTCACTCTGTAACTGTGCCACTGAAGGGCACCCCAAGCTTTAAGGGCAGGGTACCTTGTGAATTCCTGGGGCCTCATTACTCCTGTAGGGAACAAAGCAGAAAGTCAAGCATCCCTGAGTGGCTCTCCTGGGCAGGAGCTCCTTCCCCTGGCAGCTTCCAGGGAGAGACTCCCCTGCCAGCCCCAGCCTAGGGCCCTGCCTACATCTGGTCAGCTTGCAGGTGTCTGCTAACTGCCTCATTTTCCCTGTTGCCCTTGCAACTGGCAGCTGCTGCAGTGCTCCCTGGCTGGGCTACTTTTATCTTAAAGTACTGATGGACAAATCACCATCTTGTTAGATCCAATATGAACATCCAGATTGCTCTGAAACACCAAATACAGGTATAAGCAATGTGAAGGACTCTCAACACCAAATCTCTTCAAGATCCAAAGGTCTGTAAGGATCTCCATCAGTGTCTCCATGAAAAGCTCTCCTTTATTTGCCATATCTACAAATAAAGACAACATTGAGGAACTCTGGAAGATATTTAAAACCACTGTCCATTTTGCCTGTGCTGAATCCATTGGCTATACCAACTTTCGTCACCAAGACTGGATCGAGGAGAGTGACACCAAGATCCAGTTCCTCCTTGACAGGAAAATGAATCATTCTTCTTGCCAAGATGATGCCTCATCTCAGCAGGAGAAAGAGACTTCCTCAAAGCCAGAGCTTAAAGGGGGATCCAGAAAATCAAACATCAGTGGCGGCAAATGAAACCACAGAGATCAGTTCTGTGGTGACAAACATGACATGAATAGCTTTTTCTGGGCAATGAAAACCATTTACAGAATGATTTCCCATGGCCCTACTTGCCTACAATTGCAGGACAGTTCAACACTCCTCAAAAACAGTGAATCTATCCAAGCCAGATGTAAAGAGTACTTTGAAGCACTCCTGAACTGTAAGTCAGCTGTGATGAATATAACCATTGAGTCTATCCCTCAACACCCTGAAAAGGGACCCCTTACCAACTCTCCTATCCTAAAGTCTGGGGTGCCATCAAGAAAACCAAGAACAAGGCTACTGACTAGATGGCATACATGCTGACATCTACAAGGTGGGCAGTGAGGAACTGGTACTAAGAATCCATTAATTTATTCTTTGAATTTGGAACAATGAAGAGATCCCTGGATAAGTGAGGAATGCCAATATCATGTCTATCTTTCAAAAAAAGAAACAAGTCTGTATGTGGGAACTATTGAGGTACCACCCTCCTTTCCATGGCATGGAAAATTCTTGCCTGCATTCATCAATGACCTGGAAGATGGCATAGAGTGCACCCTGAGCAAGTTTGCAGATGACACCAAGCTGGGGGGGAAGTAGTAGATTTGGTGAAGGGTAGGGTTAGGATTCAGAGAGACCTAGACAAATTGGAGGATTGGACCAAAAGAAATCTCATAAGGCTCAATAAGGACAAGTGCAAGTCCTGCACTTAGGATGGAACAATCCCACGCACCTGTACAGGCTGGGGGCTAACTGACTAAGTGGCAGCTCTACAGAAAAGGACTTAGGGGTTACAGTGGACAATAAGCTAAATATGAACCAACAGTGTGCCCTTGTTGCCAAGAAAGCTAACAGCATATTGGGCTGCATTGGTAGGAGTGTTGCCAGCAGATCAAGGGAAGTAATTATTTCCCTCTATCCAGCACTGGTGAGGCCACATCTGGAGTACCGTATGCAGTTTTGGGCCCCCCACTACAGAAAGAACGTGGACAAATTGGACAGCATGCAGCAGAGAGAAACAAAGATGGTTCAGGGGCTGGGGGACATGACTTATGAGGAGGGTCTAAGAGAACTGGGCTTATTTAGTCTAGAGAAGAGAAAACTGAGGGGGGATTTAATAGCAGCCTTCAACTACCTGAAGGGTAGTTTGAAAGAGGGTGGAGCGAGACTGTTCTCAGTGGTGGCACATGACGGAACAAGGAGCAATGTTCTCAAGTTGCAGCAAGGGAAATTTACGTTAGATATTAGGGAAAGTTTCTCACTAGATGGGCAGTAAAACACTGGAACAGGTTACCCAGAGAGGTGGTGGAATCTCCATCCTTGGAGGTTTTTAAGACCAGGCTAAACAAAGCCTTGGCTGGGATGATATAGTTGGGAATGGTCCTGCTTTGAGCAGGCGGTTGGACTAGATTATCTCCTGAGGTCCCTTCCAACCCTAATTTTATACATTACTATGATTCTATCCTGGGATGCTGGAAGAATGCAAATTCCTCATTTTATTTCAATGGTACAGTCTGAAGTTGTCCTAACATGAACTAGGTAGCATGACATAGAGTTAACCCTTGCCTGAACTGCTGTAACTTTGAGATGCTCAGCATGAGTTAATGAGCTTTAACATACAGGTGCTCACCTTTTAGATGCCCTTAGTATGATCTAAGTGTAATGTGTAACTTTATCCTAAGAAGTTAACCTTCCTCAGGATTTGGAAAAGAGGCTTCCATGGAAAAGCCAGGAAGCTTAAGTATCTGATTAAATCAGGTCCTGCAGACTGCTTCAACTCTAACTTGATTATTCAAGGACTTAAGTTCAGGAAGGATTTTATTTCTTGTGTTAAAGGAGCATATAGAAACTGTATCATTCACTTCAGACATATCTTTGTCAAATGAATAGCAAGTAATTTGACTGACATAATTAGAAAACTAGTGAATATTATTCTGTTGCTTAGGAGTTTTTGAGCAAGAATGTGATTTACTAATACAGTTTTCAGGGCAGTCAAAAAATCTTTCCTCACAGCTGCCATATTCTGTAATTTAATCACCCCTCAAATGCATCTTGTGAAGGGCACTAAAAGCACTCTCACTAGGGAAAAAAGCACTCAATATTTAAAAGGGAAAGGTTTTCAAACAGTTGTTGAGATATATCACCAGGGAGGAGTTTGGCCCAGTGACTCTAAAAATTCTCAGAGCCTAGATTAAAGGCAGGCCAGCCAATTTCTATTTGTTTTCTCAGAGAAACAGATGGAAAATTTCCATTTTAAAATTGTTCAGTTTGCAATATTCATAGTGCAGCCAAGTTACTGTCTATTCAGGAAACCTTATCTCCTCATTCAGACAAAAATCCCACTGGCAGTATTACAGGTACTGATTATTGTCCACATGGACCTGATCCTGGAAATCACTTACACACATACTGAACTTTATATATGTGAACACTCCAAGTAACTTCAAAGGAACCATTGATTTGCATTCACTGAAATGTACAAGCATTTGCATGCTAGGGACAGACTTAAATGAATAATAATTGGCCATTTTCAACATCTGATAAACCATAATAATGATTAGTATGATCATAAAATGATCTAGAACTCAATGAATGAAGCAAGATTCCATGATAACTGGCCATAAATGATCAAATACTGTACTACATTTACTCATTCATGCCCAGGACAACATTAATGCATCTGAGAGACCTAGTCCACAAAATATGATATACAAAGTTTTATGTGAACGAATAATAGAGAATAGGAAAGAGTTCTGAAACTCTTTTAATTTTGCTTTTACAGGTCTTTTGTTTGTACTTTTTGTTCTTGCCAGTATTAGGAAAAGAATTACTTTGTGGGGAAAGACATACAAATTGATAAACGCTGGATATTAGGCAATGCTCTGAATTTACAGCTTGATGAAACTGGACTTTTCTTACCAAAACAATATATTCAGAAGCAATACATTCAAGCTGTATAAAAATATCAATGGCATTTTTACCCATATCATTCACTGCCTTTCCATTGAGTGAGAAAAAAGTAAACCACAGCTATGAAATAAACAGATGTTAGCAAATGATCCCTATTAGGAAAGACAGAGAAAACATCAGCCTATTGGGGACTCCTGTACAACCAACATGTACGCAGGAGCAGTATGCCTCTAAAGGTCTCCTGATCTCAAATTTTTGTGGGGAGCAGAGGTGGGGGGGGG
>NW_005842518.1:531681-541881 GCF_000455745.1 Alligator sinensis
GGGGGGGGGAGGTGCTGGGGGGGTTGTTTAAGAGCACTTTTTCTTCATAAAGTGGGACAATTAGTTATAGGAATTCCAGAACTCCTCCTAGAACCAATGAAGGGGGCGGGGGGTGTTAAGATAATATATGCACAGTATGAACAAAATATCACAGGTGCACACAAAATTCCCAAAGAGCTGAGATTAAAAAGAGTCCAGCTGAAAGTCATTTACAGAACAGGCTGTACACCACTAAGATGCTGTAAGCTGACATCAAAGAAAATGACAACTCCTCTATTTCTGGGAAGAAATATGGGAATTTACTACATGTTAAATTAAGTGCCATCTCCCACAGTGTACTTCTTCTGGGAAAAGCAGAGAGGACAGCATATAGACAGCTACATCCCCAAGTGATCTGAAAATATTTGAGGCTATCTGGAGAATACCCTAAATATAGATGAACCAGTGCATGCATAAATGTCTAGGAAACCAAAAGTAATTGCTGAAGTGATGATAGCCTGACAATGGAAAAGGAATTGAATGTTGCAGAGTGGTACACAGAGTCAAAGGGACCAACAGACTGAGATGCAGCACATGACCTTTTGTTTAAATGGCAAACAGAGAGGTTTGGTAAGTGAGATCATTATCATTAGAGATTACTACTAACTCATTTATTGATAGCATAAAATTCCTATTGTAAATTAGGTTACCTTCTATGTTCACAAGTAGACAAACAAGTTATAATACACACACATGCATAGACCCTTCTGAGATGCCTCTGCTATTGGTCTCCGTCATTGCCCCCTCACCTTTGTTCCAGGGAGACTTTCTTATTTTTTGCTATGGGTCTGATACAACTCCAAGTCAAGTTAATATAAACCATTTTAATAGCAGAGAAGGAATAGCATTCTTGGCTTCTCTACATCCCCCCACTTTTTTTTTTTTTTTTTTACCATCGTTCACTTTCTCAGGAGAAATATTTTCACCCCAACACTGTCAGATAATTTGTGCAGATTTTTTTTGCCTATCTCATGAGAATGTATATCTAGAAATGACTTTTCCAGGTTTAAATTTTTATTGTTATTAAAACAACTACAAGCTGCAGATTTACCAGATTCAAGTGTAGCAAGATATTGTCTTAGCACTGGAAGTAGTGGAATGTGATGTGCAAATACAGTGATATCATGGCCCTGTTGAAGTCAATGGCAAGAGTCACATTGACTTCATGGAATTAGGTTTTCACCCATGCATTTCTCTGCTCTAGTTTCCCGATTTATAAGGAATTTCTTGAATAACGACTCTTTATTCAATCACCAGTTTAATGAACATGTTCATACCACAGGGGCACATAACAGACAGCAGGGACAGCAGACCACTAGCTAAATAAAAATAAAATCAAGAAATAAAATTCCTCCTGGAGACTATGGTTATTAAATGCAAATCAGCTCTACATTTTCAAAACAGCATATAGATCCAATAGTATCAATGCGATGTTGGTTCACATATATATAGAATAGGCAGTAGGAAAATAAAGGCTCACTGAAGTGCAAACCAACTAAAGTTAACAGTCCAAAAAACACTGACACAGAAAACACACAGACAACAGAATGCCAAAAGTTACCATTCCCAGGTCTGACTTTTCCTGTGCATTTTCTATTTATCTTGTTAAAGAGCTTGTGAAAAGAGGGTTTTCAGCAAGAATAAATCCCAGACACCTGATCATATAAGCTTTGTACCAAGTTTGCATACTCTCTAGATGTATGATCTTTAAACCTCCATCTGCCATCAGGGACAAAGATACAAGATTGCTGTGGGAGCCAGCAGTAAGATTTCTTATTATTATTCATCACATTACACGGTTAAAAGATAGATCTATACAGTTCATCATTTTGGAGCTATAGTAAAACTCCCAAGTAGTCTAATTGCCAGAACCATTTGAACCAATTCAGGAGTCCTAATACTAGAAAAGTTTCATTATAGGATAGGGACTCAATAAGAAACCTGGGTCATGAGATTAAGAAAAATTTAATGTATTTACCCAAAACCAAGATGACCTCGAATTTAAGGTGATCTACCCTCCCCCCATTATTTAGAGTCTATAAATGGAAAAGGGTGTTTTTTTTCCATTTTCATTATAACAAAATGTCCATATAGATCTGTTATAATATTCCATGTACAGAACCTAGTTATTGGAGAATAATCTTAAATTTATTCCACAGTGCACTACACTTGGAAAAGCAGTGGCAGGGGGGCAGTCAGTAGGAGAGCAGGTATGGAAGCAGTCAGTAAGCAGTGGAGGCAGGAGAAGTGGAGGGCAGTGGGGTGTAGCCGTCCTTGCTACCTGCCCCCTTGTATCTTCTCCCCCTGCAGCATCTGCCCCCCTCACTGCCTTTCTTGCCCCTGCCCCCCACAGTCTTGGGCTCCCTGCCCCCTCTTTTCCCTTCCCCAAACCCTAAATTGGCTGGTTTACTGCCAGGGATCCCAATTCATTCCTCCTTTCAACCTATAGGTGAGAGTGATACAGTACACAATATCTGCTGTGGTGGGAAGCACCGCTTTGGGCAAGGCACTTGGGCAACATTTTAAAGTGGTCTCTGATTCTTGATGCCTTGGGTTTCAGGTGACCCATTTAGACTTAATTTTCAGCAGTGGACAGCCACAAGTCAACAGGAGATACACAGGTTTAGTAATTCTGAAAATACAAACCCAACAAGACCTAAGTTTTACACCCAAAATGACAGTCCAATTTTGGAAAATCTGGCCTAAATAATTCTTCCATAAAGGGGATACTTCTTCCATAATGGCATGACACAGAGCTATTTTGAGGAGTAATTAATATTTGTGAAGTGCTCTAATAGGAAGCTGATGGATGTCTGAAATGGCAATAATCAAATCAAATTAATTTAAATAAATTCTGCCACTGGAAATGAAAAATAATATGAAAATTAACTTTATGATGTATTTTAACTAAATAGATAACAAGAGTTGTGCAAGAAACTGGGGGGTCATTTTGAGGTAATTTGTGCTCAAAATATAGAACAGTTGTAAAGTTACAGAATTAATTTCTCTCTCAATTGAAAAGAAAACAGTTTTAGGTTCAAATACATCCAAGAAGAAAAAAGGAAAACTTGAGCAAGCATTCTCATGAGTGACTATAAATAAGGCTTCCATTTTATAGAAGTTACATGTGAGTTTGAGTTGCCAAAGGTAACAGGTAACAGCTTCCTCATGCAGCCAAGTTACTAAACAGAAACTCAGCTGGAATACTTAAATATTTTGACTAAGATTCATGGGTGTGCTCTCCAGAGAGCTGCTTAAGGGTGGAGATTTCATTAAAATGTTACTCTTCTCACCTGTGGAACACTAATTCTAATTCACCAGAGGGAAAACTCATTTTATGTGGTTGTGGAAGCTATTTATTTTATTTTTAAGTTAATCCAGCTAAATTGCAGCAGCAATAGAAAATCCCTTTTGTTTGAGAAACAGAAACTTTCTTTATACTACTTATGGGAATACAGCCCTTTAATACTGGATACACAAGACAAGAGTCCTAGTTGTATCTTGTTCACATCTATTAGGATATCGGTCATTACACAGCATAAGAAGCTACTGACCAAACAGGCATCTAGGAAAATAGCCAAACAGATTATCTATCTTGTGTCAAGGCAAAATAAATAAGTGTCACCTGCTATAGGCAGAACAGTTCATATTGCTGGGGGCAGGGGCAAGGGGTGTGTGCACGTATACATATACATGTGTGTGCATACATATATATGTGTGTATAAACATATGTGTATGTATACATATATAGGGGGGTGTGTGTGTGTGTTTCTGTCTATATGTATGTGAATTATACTATCAACATAAAAGCAAAAGAAATCCCATTTACTGGATCAGATAATAGGTCTGTCTACACAGTGTCCTATCTCACACAGGAACAGAAAATAGATGCTGTAGGAGAAGGTAAATAAGGCACTTCCAAAATTTCCCACCCCTTGCTTCCATTGCAGCTTCCAATATTCACAGGTATAGAAAGTTCTGATTCAGAGGCTGTACCTCTATCTACCAAATTCAATACCTACTGATGGATCTTTCTTTCAAGAATTGTCCAGTCCCATTATTTGAACCAGGTTAAACCATCACCCTCCATAACACCTCATGGCAATGAGTTCCACAGTTAATTACATAGTGGATGCATCTGCACAAGCAATTAATATGATGAAACAAATTCTGGAGCAGTTTGCACCAGAGTCAGCTGCTCCCGGATGCAGTATTTACAAGTGTACCTGGGACTGCAGTTACAGCCAAGGTGGAGCAGCCCTGGGCTGACACGGGGCCTGGGGACTCAGCCCCAGGATCCAAGTGGCGATGTTGGGTGCTGGAAGGACTGGCTGGGGCAGGAGGGTGGTACAGTGCAGAGCTAGCCAGAAGACAGCCCCTGCACTTTAGCACCCTCATACCCCAGCCAGTCCCTGTCACAATCTACACATGTGTTTGATCACACATAAGTACTCCACTGTAAGATAGTTCTACTCCCAATAGTACTATCTTACATCAAAGTTAATTACTGTGCCCTAATACCAGTGCACGTGTAGACCATGGTCCTCTTCACATATTTGTTGCTCATGTATACATGCCCTGAGAGTAACACTTGGCAGGGGTGTGCAAAGCGGGCCCTATTCAATTTGGATTCGGATTCAGCCTGAATCAGGGACAGTGATTTGATTCATTGATTCAGATCACTGTCCCTGATTCAATTTGGCTGAATCCAAATCTGAAGATTCGATGGTGATTTGGAGAATAAGTGATTCGGACATAGATACAGCTTTAAAAGCTTTTACTAAATACATCAACGTACCAGCATGGCTCATGATTGCTGCGGTGCTGGGGTAGATGAAGCGTCCCACAGGAGTGTGGGAGGGCCCTTCACATGCTTGGCAGTGAACCCAAAAGTGGACTGGAAGTACTTCCGGTCCACTTCCGGGTCTCCCAGGGAGCTAGCAGGGCCCTCCCCCATGCCCTCCCCAGCTTGGAGATCGGCCACAGGGGGACCCCAGGTTCCTCCCCCAGATCCAAGAAGCACCAGCCACCAAGATGGGAGAACGCGGGGGGGGGCCCTGTGAGCTCCCTGGTGGACCTGGAAGTGGACCGGAAGTGCTTCTGGTCCACTTCTGGGTCTGCTGCTGAGTGCACTGGGGAACACCCCGCACTTCTGTGGGACACTCCAGGTGCCCCACCACCACAACATTCATGAGCCCCCCTGCTACCTAGAAGTATGTAGAAAAAACATTTAAAGCTGTCTCTATGTGTGAATCTCTGAACCTTTCTCAATCTCTCCTAATCAATTCCAAGGGTTCCAATTCGATTTGGAGAGATTAAAGAGTCCTCTAATTCAATTCAGACTCAGAGATTCAGCCACCAAATTGGGCCAAATCTCTGCCGAATCGAATCAGGGACTGAAGCTCTGCACAGCCCTAACACGTGGTTATCTAAGAGGTAGAAGACAATATTAAAAATATTTAACTGTTGAACCCTTGCTTTGCCCCCATACTTAACATTTCTTACAAGAGGCAGGCCTTTAATGTAATGAGAAGAAATGTCAAGAAACAGTTATACACAAAGCACTTGAAACCACCAGAACTGAGGAATTAAAGGTAAATTCACTATATGTCTAAAATCCGTGTTAGAGTATCTTCATAAAAAAAATATCTAACTGTTTAAAGTATTATGATGTAAACCCTTGAGATACTTGGGGTAAAGTTACATGTTACACTTAGGCCATATTAAGGGCACTTAAAACACAAGTGTCTGCACATTAAAGCTCATTAACTTATCCTAAGTACCCTCTTCAAGTGAGAATTAACTCTAGGCCATGTTACCTAGCTCACGTTAGGGTAACTTCAGTCTGCTCCACAGAGATAAACTGAGCAATTTACAGTCCTCCAGCGTCCCAAGATACACTGCTCCCAGCCCCTCCTACCCAGGGAGCAGGAATAGAGCCCAGGAGTACTGGCTCTTAGGCATGTCCCTGCTTACTAGTGGCAAGTCAGAGCTGTTCACGGAGAAACCAGTGTTAACTATTAATGTATGACTACTCACAACATGTTTTGATTTTAACACTGCTTACTGTTCCACAGAGCATGGTCTAATGTAACTTCATCCTTATTTACGTAGCCCTTTTATGGAAGGAATAAACTGACCAGTTGGGCTTTTTCCTTTAAGAACTCTTGTACTTGCTGAATTTTTGTGGGCCTTTACACATGTGTTTATATCAGTGTTCTTTCAAAGCATGCTTACTTAAAACTTTAAAAAAAGCATGACTCCTTTACCGTTAGATATATAGTGAAACCACACTTTTGCATCTGGGGTATTTAACATGATCTGTGAAGATCTATGGCCAAGAAAGGGTTTTGCTCCCATGAATCAAGACACAAAATTGTTAGAATTTATGGGTTATATAACTGGTAGAACAGAGTCTGGGCTTTTAGCCTTTTTATTTTTAAATTTTTTTTTGAAGCACCGTAAGGCACTCAAATGTCACACACTTTTCCACTTTTGCTTAAAATTCAATGGTATTAAAAGATTAGCTTAGAAGTCTTCATTTTCTTTACATGCCTTATTCAAAATATACAAAAAACCAGAACTCTTGGTTCCAAAATGATACCTTTTATTAGACCAACTAGAAAAAGGCAAGAAAAATGTCCTTTTCTGCAAGCTTTCGGGATCAAAGTCCCTTCATCAGGCGCTGGGAAAAGTGTAGAGGGTACAAGATGGTAAAAATTCCCCATAGGTAGGAAATAAACTTCATTTTTGCACAGAGGAAGCTGAAGATGGAAGGCTGTCCCTCTGGGTCCATGAGAGTGTCTTTGTGAGCTGTGTTTAGTAGCTCTTTGATGCGTTGATCAGGTAGAATTCCTTCCCTGGAGGTGTCAGATGGCAGGCAGGGAGGTAAAAAATTCTACCTGATCAACACATCAAACTGCTGCTCAACACAGCTCACAAAGACACTCTCATGGACCCAGAGGGACAGCCTTCCATCTTCAGCTTCCTCTGTGCAAAAATGAAGTTTATTTCCTACCTATGGGGACTTTTTATCATCTGGTACCATCTACACTTTTCCCAGAGCCTGAAGAAGGGACTTGGATCCCAAAAGCTTGAAGAAAAGGACAACTTTCTTGCCTTTCTCCAGTTGGTCTAATAAAAGGTATCATTTTGGAACCAAGACTTCTGGTTTTTTGTATGTCTTTTGGTCTCAGACCAACATGGCTACCAAGTGCACCCCATATTCAAGATATGTTTTTATCAAGTATATTCCAGTGCTCTCTTCTACATCAGTTTGTATTATGAAAGGAAATATTAACTTTCCATGTCATTAAGTACCTGTAGTAATGAGGCATTTAGAGTAGTATTAAAGAAAATGGTAACTTTCCTAGGAAAAAGAAACAGCTGGATTAATTCCATGGTGATTTTTAGCAAAAGGAAAAAGGTTAATTTCCCACATAAAATATTCAACCTTATTAACATCTCTAAGGAAACAATTAGTTACAGTGAATTCATTTTAAATGAACTGTATGATACAAAAATATTTTAAAAGGTTTATAAACCAAGTCCTACATAAGGTTGAATTGCAACGGGAGGCTGAACACACACACACCATAGTTAGGACAACTGCTCATATGTGGCTTTAAACTCTCTTATGGACCATTTTACCTTTTTCTTAAAATATAGACATCTGTATGTAATATAGGAATTTTACTGCTTATAAAATATCATTGCTCTCTAGTTTTTAGGCATGTAAAATTAGGTGTCTTTAACTATACCCTGGAGCTAAAGAAATTGCCTGTTTTGGTTTGGGTATGCAAAGATTTTCTAGTACTAACATCTCTAGATCCAACAAATTCTATTTGGAAGTAAATCCACTATTTCACTGTCCAAAACAAAACTATGGTTAAGCTCTGAATCACTGGTAGCTCAGTCTCAACTTTGTGTAAATAATGCAACTGTACCTGGAAGCTGTCCACATAATTTCAAGCTTTTAAAGCTTATGAAATGTACCATACCAATCTGTCACAGTTTTATTTAAAGTCATAAAATACACTGCTCAAGTTTCCTTTTGCTGTCTTGGCAAATCTTGTAAATTACATTCCATTCCAATCAAGCATTTCAAATGACATCATAGAAACTTCCTGCATGCATAAATTTTGTTGAGTGCCAATCAATGCCGAAGCAAAAAACCCTTCAACAGTGTTCAAAAAAGATATACACTCCAATGAGTATTGATATGGATTTGGGATCTGATGTACTCAGCTGAAATGTAAGAGTATGCAGATGCCGGTACTTTAGTCTTAAAACATCTATCTGGTTTTTCATGTACAAACTCTACTGTCAGCATATTTTATGATAACATGCAGGAAACTTTCTCAGTCCTGGAAAATATTCTGCATGACACTGGTACAGTAGGTCTGACTATTCAGTATTATAGAATATAAGTATTCTGAAATCAGAAGGAGGGAGAACTTTGACTTTTTAGCTACTTTCTTCAAGGGTTTGGGGTACAAAAAGTTGGCAGCTAAGGGGTCCAGGTCCAATATACAAAGGAAAGACAAACAAATTACCATCAAACCAAGAGCACCATGCCATTACATTCATAACATCACACCGTGACAGACACCTTCACTGTATTACATGTCATACCTAACATGCTATTATGTGGTCAGGACACCGGCCACACAATCATACAGACCAAAGCCCTCTATAAACAAAAGATTCCTACCCTGCTCTATCCAGTCGTACACATGACAAAACCTTCATCTTCCCACACAAATAAAAAAAGCACCCTGGCGAGGGCCCAGGGCATGGCACAAGCTTGGAGTCGCAGTCCACCACCGAGCCTGCTCAGACACCCAGATCAGTCATGACTGTCACAACCCAATGATTTTAGTGCCTCGGCACGATGGAATTTTCCCGCCACATGAGTGTCTCTGTGCACAGCAAAAGTTTTCTGCTGCAACAGAAAACTCCGGTGCAAGAGAGTTCCCGCCATTTGTATGCAAATTTGTGTCCCACTATTGGCCAGTTCTACATTATTCCTACGTAGCGGCTAGCGATTGGCTTGTTAGCCGTATAAAATTCTGTGCAACTTCCGCCCAAGTCGGAGAACTTTGAGCACGCTGCAGAGTGCCTTTGAAGATTCCTGACTTGTGGCTGAGCCGATCGATAGCCTGATCACCTATCGATTCTTCTCCCTGTCACCGAGCGCAATCCTTCGACGTACCCTTTTCCCTGCCGGCCTGTTTCGTGTACAGATTCACTGGCCTGAGCCTTGCCAGCTGGAGCAACTCGTGTAGTTGTTTAAGCGACCGAACCACCTGCATCGCGGCTACTAGCGGCGTAAGTAAAGCTTTTTACAACCAATACGCTTTGTCTGCCTCTCCATTCACCAGCCCGCCCAACAACCGAGCAATTTCTAAATCACCTCAAGTCGTCTCCGGCCGTCTGAGACATGGCGACGAGGATGGGATCTAAGGGCACGGTGATGGGGATGAACCTAATTGGGTGCTGCCCTTGGCGCACCAGGATTCGCCTTGTAGAGAATGCAAACGATCTATGGGCGCATATCGCCTACCACCAGGCAGTAGAAGGGGATGAACGAAATATTGATGGCTACTTCTCCGTAAAGAAAGAAGAAGCGGTCATAAAAGAGTGGAGAACTAAGCTATCCCTTGGGGAGTTCGGGTGTATAATGGGGAGCGATCGGGTCTATTATCGACCCCCGGAAGAAACATCGACCATATCCCTAGCTGGGGTGAAGGCGCGGAAGGCAGAAAAGCTGACCCCCGCTCAGGAGTTTGCTCAATGCACCCGATACCTAAGGGAAGGAGGGGAACCCACCCCAACGGACTGGTTCAACTGTCCGGATTTGGTGCCTGGGTCGCAGGGTCATGAGCTTCTCGTTCAGCTCCGGGAGGACCTGGAAACCAAGGGCCATCATGTGCCGAAATGGGGTTTAACTAAATGGAAGAAGGGAAGAATGATGAATGTGTTGTTCCGTACAGTAGCGGGTCTGCTAAGGGAATACGCAAATTTGGAGGTTCAGCTGCATACAGCGGGTAAGGAGTCGCTGGAGCGGACGGCAAAGAGCTCCAGAACGACACTTATCAATAGCACCGGCCACATGATGCTGCTGATAGAAAATGGCGCCGAAAGAAACGCGAGCTATCC
>NW_005842518.1:548283-549584 GCF_000455745.1 Alligator sinensis
AAGTTTTCTGCTGCAACAGAAAACCCCGGTGCAAGAGAGTTCCCGCCATTCGCATGCAAATTTGTGTCCCACTATTGGCCAGTTCTAAATTATTCCTACGTGGCGGCTAGCGATTGGCTTGTTAGCCGTATAAAATTCTGTGCGACTTCCGCCCAAGTCGGAGAACTTTGAGCACGCTGCAGAGTGCCTTTGAAGATTCCTGACTTGTGGCTGAGCCAATCGATAGCCTGCTCACCTATTGATTCTTCTCCCCGTCACCGAGCGCAATCCTTCGATGTACCCTTTTCCCTGCGGGCCTGTTTCGTGTACGGATTCGCTGGCCTGAGCCTTGCCAGCTGGAGCAACTCATGTAGTTGTTTAAGCGACCGGACCACCTGTATCGTGACTACTAGCGGTGTAAGTAAAGCTTTTTCCATTGATGCAACGATCAGTCTGTATAATGTGAGTTTCTATGATGAAGGAAAGTATATATGCAAGGCAGTTACATTCCCATTGGGAAATACAGAATCGTTAACAATGGTAACTGTACTTGTTGAGCCCACTATAAGTTTCACCAAGGAGCCAAATTCTCTAATAGATGATGGAAAGTGGACAGTGGCAGCTATTTGTACAGCAGCCCCTGGGAAACCAGCTGCAAATATAAGTTGGGAAGGAGACTTTGGTAAAATAGAAAATAGTTTAATTTCCTTTCCAAATAGAACAGTAACAATTATAAGCCAATATAAGATCATTTCTACTAAATTTGCAAGGGGAAGGCGTATAACTTGTATTGTAAAACACCCAGCTTTGGACAAAGAAATAAGATACTTTCACGTCCTAGACGTCCCCCCAGACATCCAATATGCCCCTGAAGTATCAATAACTGGCTATGATGGAAATTGGGTTTTCGGCAAAGAGAATGTTCAGTTTAAGTGTAATGCTAATTCTAATCCGCCACCTCTAAAGTTTACCTGGGCCAGATTAGATGGACAATGGCCTAAAGGCTTAGTGTCTATAAACAATACTCTACATTTCAATGGCCCACTAGCCCACAATCATGGCGGGACGTATATTTGTAGGGTGACAAATTCCCTTGGTCAAAGAAGCAGTCGAAAGACTATTTACGTATTAGATCTTTCTACCATCACTACCACACGATCACCCACGGTTTCATGGTATCCTTCAACTAATAGCATTACGGGTTTAGCGTCAGCATTAACCTCAACAGTAATTCAGGGACGCAGTTGGGGTACCATCATCGGTAGTGCAGTAAGTGTAAGTCTCTTTCTAGTACTGGGAAGTATTTTAATTGGCATTGTCTG
>NW_005842518.1:550062-616780 GCF_000455745.1 Alligator sinensis
CCTACGTGGCAGCTAGTGATTGGCTTGCTAGCCGTATAAAATTCTGTGCGACTTCCGCCCAAGTCAGAGAACTTTGAGCACACTGCAGAGTGCCTTTGAAGATTCCTGACTTGTGGCTGAGCCAATCGATAGCCTGCTCACCTATTGATTCTTCTCCCCGTCACCGAGCGCAATCCTTCGATGTACCCTTTTCCCTGCGGGCCTGTTTCGTGTACGGATTCGCTGGCCTGAGCCTTGCCAGCTGGAGCAACTCATGTAGTTGTTTAAGCGACCGGACCACCTGTATCGTGACTACTAGCGGTGTAAGTAAAGCTTTTTACAACCAATACGTTTTGTCTGCCTCTCCATTCACCAGCCCACCCAATGACCGAGCAATTTCTAAATCACCTCAAGTCGGCTCTGGCCGTCTGAGACAATGACATCAGAGTGCATATTGAAGATGACTGTCCTCCACATGGCACATTATTCCCTCAAGGGCCCAGCATGCCTCAAAGGCAGGCATCACCCACCAGAGCACAGCATGCTCAAACTCCAGCAAGAGGTGCGCCTGGACCAGAAAGCCAAAAAGCCGCAGAGCATCGTCTGAGCCAGTTGCGGCAAACCAGTTGCGGAGGCTCTTGAGGACAGCCATCTTCTCCTGACCCAGTAGAAAGTTGGCCAGGCAGATGGTGCCCCACTCAGCTGCCCTGTGCGGGTAGGAGCACACGTAGGTGTTCTCCAAGAGGCTCCTGCCCAGCACTGGCAGTGGTGGCTCAAGGGTGACAAGGAGCAGCCACAGGCAGGGACAGTTGAGGAAGGTGTGAAAGAGGTTCTCTTCAATGCCCCCAGGGCAGAAGGGGAAGGCCATCAAAGTGGCTGGATCAAAGTGGGATGTAAATGTGCCAGTGGCTAGGATGCCATGCAGCAACTGCCACTGCAGGTAGCCAGTCTTCTTGGTGGTTGGTGGCTTATACAATGTGCACCAAGCTGGGTGGACCAGTGGGGAACCTGGCAGCCCAGGTGCCATCGCCACAGTGTATCAGGGTGCCGGGAATGGTGAACGTGAATCACCCAGGCATAAAGGCTTCTACACAACACAGAAGCAAAGGGGCAACCCATGGCACTGTTGGGAGGCATAGGGAGCGTCAACAGGATGCCAGGCCTGCTTGCCACCATGGCCAGGGTGACCAGCAGCACAGGAAAAGCCTTGCTCAGGGCATCCACAGTGCAGGGGACCTGGCATGCCCAGAGATGGTCATCCAGGATGGCTGGAGGTGTGAGGCTGACGGAGGCCAGGCTCTGCATGGGGTGCCACAGGGCTGTGTACCAAGGGCTCCCTCAGCAGCTGCGGGAACTGCAGGCACCAGGCCTGGGGCTGAAGGCAGACAGTGTCCTGCCAGGCTTGTACCATGCCATGGTAGAAGGACGGAAGCACCACCCAGTTCAGGATTGTGAGATCCAGCAGGAAGAGTTCCCGGTCAAAGCCTAGGGCCACCACCCTCCCCCCAGTTGTTGCCAGGGCAGATGCTCCTCACCATGGAGGAGTCACTGGAGGGCTTGCAAGCACAAGATGGCTACCTTGCTCACCAGGTTGGCCAGGCTCTGGCCCCCCTCGGTGACAGGTAGGTAAAGGACAGCTCATGGGAGCTAGTGGCACCCATCCCAGAAAAAAATCTACCTGGAGGCACTGGAGCCTCTCAAGTAGGTCCTCTGGTGAGTCGAGAATGGTGCACTGGTGCCACAGGGTCACCACCACCAGGTTTCATAGATTTCATAGACATTAGGGCTGGAAGGGACCTCAGAAGATCATCGAGTCCAGCCCCCCGCCCAAAGGGCAGGAAGTCAGATGGGGTCATAGGATCCCAGCAAGATAAGCATCCAATTTACTCTTGAAGGTGTTCAATGTAGGTGCATGAACCACCTCTGATGGCAGTCTGTTCCAGACCTTAGGGGATTGGACAGTAAAGAAATTCTTCCTTATGTCCAGCCTGAAACGGTCTTAAAGTAGTTTATAACCGTTCCACTTTGTCACCCCTGGGGGCGCTCTGGTGAACAAACGTTCCTCCAGATACTGATGGCCACCCCTGATAAACTTATAGGTAGCCATCAGATCACCCCTGAGCCTGCGCTTTTCCAGGCTAAAGAGCCTCATAGCTCTCAGCCTGTCATTGGACGGTCTGTTTTCCTGACCTGTGATCATGCGCGTGGCTCTTCTCTGGACTCTCTCAAGCTTCTCCACATCCTTTTTTAATGGTGGGGCCCGAAACTGGACGCAGTACTCCAGCTGCAACCTCAACAAGGCCGAGTACAAGGAGAGAATGACATCCTGGGATTTGCTTGAGAAGCATCTATGGATGCAAGCCAGCGTTTTGGTCACTTTACTAGCCACAGCATTGCATTGCAAGCTCCTGTTCATCTTCTTGGCGATGATGACCCCCAAGTCTCTTTCTTCCATAGTGCTAGCCAGTGTAGCACTGCTGAGCCTATAAGGATGCTGCAGCTTTTTCCTCCCAAGGTGGAGAACCTTCCATTTTTCAGTGTTAAACACCATCAGGTTCTCATCCACCCATTTGCTGAGCCTGAGGTTGTTGGTGATGAGGACATGTCCACAGTAGGAGAGGCTGGGTAGGCACCAGTGCCACTGTTGCAGCCAGGCCTCCACCCCCTCCTCAAGGCTGTCCCAGTTGCATGCAATGAAGATTTGTGGCCCCAGGAACATGCCCAGGACTTTCAGGCCCTTGCGGCACCAGGTGAGGCCCCCTGGCAGATCCAGAGGGGTCACGCTGATCCACGCACCAAGTAGTATCACTCTTGGCCCAGTTGATACAGGCCAAGGAGGCATGCTCATAGGCTCACTGGCAGTCCATCAGGGCCCACATGTCTTCCTGGGTGTTGAGGAAGATGGTCACATCATCCGCACACACCAACAGCCAGAGTGGAGGGCCAATGGATGGGCCCATGGTTGTTGGCAGGGCCACACCACTGAGGTGAGCCGTGCTCTCCACCAAGTCATGCAGGCATTTCCTGCAGAACCGGAAGCTCTCACGCAGCACCACATCATTGCTGGCAGCCAGCAGAGCAGCCTCGAGCTCTGCCACATCTTCCTCCAGCTCTCAGATATGGCAGTGCAGTTTATTTGTAGCCAGCTGGGTGTACTGCTGGCAAAATGCGCAGATCTGTACCTTGCCCACATCCCATCATAGCTTCCAGAAGAAGTAGCTCAGTCTCGTGGCCTCCCAGCCCCACCAAAAGTGGGCCAAGCAGTCCCGGAAGTAGAAGTCTTGAAGCAGGCTGATGTTGAAGCACCAATAAGGCACCCATCCACCGGATCTCCTCAGCAGGCTCAGTTCACAGCAGGCCAGGCCATAATCTGTCAGACCCAAGGGAACAATGCGGCTGCTGTGCAGGAGTGACAGATGGTGCCTAGTGACATAAAGGCAGTCAAGGCGGGCTATGGTGAGACCACCGGCACTCATCCTGGCCCAGGTATACTAGTGTGCATCTGGATGCAGGGCTCGGCAGATGTCAACAAGGCCTGCAGTCTCCAGAGCAAACTGCAGCTTGTGGGCTGAGGGCAGATGAGGCTCAGGCCCCGTGCGGTTGAGCAAGGTGTCAATGGTGCAGTTAAAGTCCCCGCCTATGAGGAGCAGGTCATCATCCTTGTTGGCATTGTGCAGGAGGGTGGTCAAGCTCTTTAGGAAAGTGACCCTCTCCTGGCCATCAGTGGGTGCGCAGATGTTGACAAGTAGCAGGTGGTGTTGTGCTAAGGTGACCCGGACAATCAGCAGTTGGCCAGGGATGACCTCCTGTGCCACCGCCATATCATATTGTATTTGTGGCAATAGGAGAATCACAACCCCGGTGCTAAGGTTGGTGCCATGGCTCAGGAACAAGTGGCCTCACCAGGCAGTGTGCCAAGCCACCTGGTTAAGCCCATCAGAATGTGTCTCCTGGAGGAAGGCAATGGCTAGCCACTTGTGATGCAGAAGCTCCATGACAGCCTCCCGTTTCACCGGATCTAGACAGCCATTGATGTTAAAAGTGCCAACGGTCACGCGAGGTAAGGTGTAGGTAGAAGAGTGAGCACCCAAGAGCAGAGCAAAAAAACAGAGACAGGTTGGGGTAGGCCTATCATGCCCTACTCTACTCCAGGGACCCCCCAGGCTTCACTCATCTCTAAACCTCTGTGTGAGCTTCTCCAGATGGTAAGCCATCCAGGGAGTGCCTAGATCTTGTTGCATAAGTTTAGCCACAGCTCTGGCAGCCTTGACAAAGAGTTTAGGATCTGCACATCATTGGGTGATGTGTCCCACTACATTCTTCTGTCCTTTGTTCTGTTTCAAAAAGGCCAGGAGACACCCATAGTCTGGGCTGACCCAGGAAGGGTCTGCCAACATGGGTTGGACATTTCCAACAGAAGCACGGCAAGGCTGCACCCCAGGTGGGAGCTCACCCACAAACACAGTGTCTACACCTTCAATGTCTAGACACATCAGCCTCCTCTCATTGTCCAAGTCAAGGACTGGGTCCAGGAGAGTGATCCCTGCCTTCTTGGGGGGAGAGATGTCATCCTGCTCTCAAGGTTGCTTGTGACAGTCAGAAAGCTGGATCTCCATCTCACTAGCTTCCTCATCCAATTCGGTAGGCTGGGACATAACCAAGAGGTCAGCAGATTCCTCTGCCACCCCCTGGGTCAGGCCTCCAGAAGAGCTGCCACCTGACTCTGGAAGCTGGGAGACAGGAGAGGGGTTGGTGCCCCCTGCCTTTGCCTCCCTAGCCTCCAAGCCATCCCTGTCCATGGTCAACAGGGTTGGCAGCATGACAGCCAGAACAGGGTCAGGCTCTCCAGCAGGGGGCCCCCCCAGCGCCAGCCAAGGAGGGTCCCAGCAGCAATGGGATGTCCTGAGAGGTCCCCTTCACCTTCCTCTCTTTGTCCTTCTTCCTAGTGGCAGGTGGCCCACCCTTTGTAGAGGATGGGCCAGATTGCTCCTGGCCCACCTCCCCAGGTCCAGACACCTCAGACAAGGCCGCAGTGGAGGGTGGCCGGGAGGAGGCCTGAGCTCCATCACCTAACAGGGCCTTGGTGCCACAGTTACTGACCACCCCAGCCTTGGCCTGAAGCTGAACCTCAGCTGGGGTGGTCAGGGCAGGCAGGGGGCAAGTGGAGGCATTATCCCCTCCACCTCATGGGGCCTCTGCACCGGGGGGTGGGCACCGTAGGTGGAATGGGCAGGGGAGGGGGCTGGGGAGTAGTCCCAACCCCTCCACTAGATGGTGCTCTCACGCCAGAGACCCCAGCCCCCTTGGACAGAATGGGTGAAAAGAGGTCAAGAAGAGCTCCCGGCCTCACTTGGCGGGGCCTGTGTCCCAGAAGTGGATGCACCATCCATCAATGCTGCAGTCGCCAATGTTCCAGCTGCTTTCCCCCGCAGACACTGGGCTGCTAGATGGGAAGAGCTACCACACTGGAAACATGTGGTCTCCCCCAAGGAAAAATAAATCACAAACCTCCGCCCATCGAACATGAGGTTAAATGAGTGAGGCAGAGACCGCAGGCCTGAAAACCTGACAGGAACCACCTGGAGCACAAGATGCAGACAGACTCAGCTGAAGAGGCAACAACATGGGAGGCAGGGACTGTAGGGCCTCGTGTGGACACTGCCAGTGCCCCCAGCTGCCGCAGATCCTGATAGCAGTAGCATGGGCAGCCCAAGGTGGGCAAGGCAAGGACTTCTGGCAACAGCCTCAGCCCTCCCCTGCGATGCCCACCAGTGCTAGCACCAGCAGCAGCCCCACAACCATCACCCTGTAGCAAGAGGGGGCAGAACCAGGCAAAGTGGAGCAGGAGGGGTGGACTTAGCAGCTGTGCCCAGGGCCCTGTTCCTCAACCTGAGCAGGCAGGGAAGGAGAGGGAAGTGGGGGAGGGGAGGAGAAGTGGAGGCGGGGGGGTGACTTCACTGACCAGCATGGCACCTGGCCCAGAGCTTAAAGCACAGCCTATTCCCACCTTCTGGGCTGGGGCCTCCCACATGCAGGAGGTGTATGAGCTGCACTGTCACCCCTGCCCATGGTGGCACTGCGGGGACCTGGCTGGGGCAGAACCTTCCAGCTTCATGGTTCGTCCCTTCCTGGGCAGCAGCCCATACCAAGCTCCTCCTGTACAGCAGCTGGAAGCAGGGGGAAAGAGGATCAGCTGGAGGCAGGATGGCAACCCCCCCCCCTGACTATGGCACCTTGGGTAGTTACCCACATCACCCACCCCTAAGACCAGCTCTGCTCAAACCTTTAAGTGATTTCTTATTGTTTATCATTCCAAAGTAAATAATGCATTTCTTGCAACTAGAAACTAAAGTATAACAGTGAAAACACAAGAAGAAATCTTGAAATTCTTCATTCAGTCTTTACCCAGGAAAACATCCTATTACATCGGCTCCTATGAGATGCTAAATTCCTACAACTCCTGACTAAATTCAATGGGAACAACTGGTGATCAGCATTCTCAGAAGGGTTTCAGCAAAGACTTTCCTATATAAAAGGACTTTAAAAGACCTTCAGAATTTGATCCAGAAATTATACATCAGCATTCCTCTGTCTCAAAATAGATTGAAACGGTACATTCAGCTTCTACTCAGGGATAAATGTAAAACAACATAACCTACTGTATCTTCTTGCATACTACATGCCTTTAAATAAAATACATACCTTGCTTTTGAAAGGCAGAATGTAGGAAAAAAGATTTTTCCAGAGTCATGGTTGTGTGTGACACAAAGTTATTCTGGAAACACAAAGTGTCCAGGAAGTGTGGCAACCCAGGAGATAGTCTGGGTTAGGCAGGAAGAACTTCCTGGTATGGCAGAACAGCAACACGGTTAGGCTCAAGACCCTTGCAAGGGCAGAAGCAAAACTGTTGCTTTTTATTGTTAATAGTTTTTTTAAATATAAATTCCTATAAATGATGGTGCTGCTTCCATATCAAAAGCTTTATCAAGATACTATAAAATGCATGCAGCAGCGCATTTGCCCCAAACCAGCTTAATTGATGCTTCAGGCACAAGCAATAATGTTTAGCAAACAGCAGCTGGGAGAGAGTTAATCCTAGACTCTGTCCCTGTACCTTCTGATTTAGAAAGAAGTGGCAGCCATTTTGGCAACTATTGCCGTACAGCTACTCACTGCTTCTGTTCCAAGGAAGAAAAATTGGTTTTGTTGCTTAAGGAGCTCCTCAATTTTGGATTTAGGGGGGAAGTTGTGAGTGCTGTGAAAGTAAATATGGGTAAAATCCCATAAATTTAAATATCGATTATCCCCACATGATTCATAAATTATAGGCCTGTGCAAATAGGGAAGTATTGGATTCAGATTTGGATTCAGCCAATTCAGAGGACAGTGATTCTATTCAGAGATTTGTATTACTGTCCCAAACCAATTCAGCCAAATTGGCTTTGGAAGATTCAGTGCTGATTCGGAGAGATTCAGTGATTCGGCCATGGGCTATAATGGGGAAATCACTGAAATACCTATAACTTTGTCATTTTTTTGGCAGTATTGGATGAAAATAGCAGGGATGATAGCCCCTTCTGAGGGCATGAAGCCTGCCAAGCTTCAAGGAGATAGGTGCAAGGGTTTCTGGGAAACTGCACCTCAAGTTGCTGACACGCAAAACACATGACATGTGTGACTTTGTGCGTGTGTTAAGGTGCAGTGGGGTGGAAACAATACGGATGGTAGCCCCTTCTGAGGTCATGAAGACTACCAGGTTTCAAGGAGATAGGTGCAGGGGTTTCTGTGAAACTGCACCTCAAGCTTCTAAAAGCAAAACTTGTGACGTGTGACTTTGTGTGTGTGTTAAGGCACAGCGGGATGAAAACAGCAGGGATGGTAGACTGTAACAGGGGCCTTCCTGGTGCTCAAGCAGAAACAGCTCACAAAAGGGACAGAAAGGCTGCAGACAGAGGTTTATGTGCTCTTTCCCCCAGAGCACTGCTTTTGGAAGGGGACTCAGGGAAAGATCACAGTCACTAGCCAGCTACAGATGTCAGTCTTTCCCCCTTGCTCCCCCTCCCTCTTCTCAGTTTCTGTTCCCCTGAAAGACTGCCTTCTGAATCTCCAAATCTTTTTCCAAATTGATTCGGAGGCTCTGAATTGATTCAGAGTGGGGATTTTGTCTCCCGATTTGATTCGGATTCGGTAATTCCGCCTCCAAATCGGGCCGAATCATGTCTGAATCGAATTGGTGACTGAAGCTTTGCACACCCCTAATAAATTATATTTTTGTCCAAGATAAAGATTTAAGCTGAGTTTGTGAAATGATCTGACATTCCAGATTTGTGGACTAAAGAACTTTTGTTTATTTCTTCCATCCCTCCAACACTAAACTACCTAGGTGCCACATCAAAAAACAAGCGTTAGAGAAACACCCAAGCCACAGCTAAGCTAGATCTATTTGCTAGAACAATAACCCAGTGATTTCTTCAGTTTCATTAATAATGTAGCAGGGGAAAACAGAAAGGTCATCTGCATTCAAATTATTTACTGAAATAAGTAGACAACAGTCTAGGTTATTAATTATGAAAGCTTTATATTTTAAAAAATGCTTTTATGCAGCTATTTGTTGCAGTTATATTTTTTAACACCTGGAAAAAATATTTTGCAGCTCAGTTTTCATTTGCTAGTTTAGATTTTTATTATCCAAAAGAGGGTTGTTTGGTTTGGAATTATATTTCTATTCTCCTTACTCGGAATCTCATTAATATATATAAACTAATTTGTTTGAGAGCTTATATTTTATTTTGACAGAAAGGAGAGAATTGTATTTTTCTATGCCCACACTAAAATAAAATTAACAAATAACTTTAATGGCAGCAATATTTACAGGACTGAAGCCTTTCAGTGGCAGAGTTGAAATGTGTCTTTAATCCCAAGCCATTTTAATTCTATCTAGCTAACTTCCTTGGAAAGTTTAAATGGATTATTCCTTTGTCATTCATTTACCAACACAACTTCCAGTAAAATGTTCTTTTTCTTGTATATCTACTTTGGCATTTCCAAAAATCAAAATATTTGCTTGAAGCAATTTAAAAGACAATATCCATACACTAGTAAGAAAGGCAATGTGCACATTTTTAAAAATGTCTTAGCAATATTAAACATGAAGCCTGGGCTTTTTTTCTCTCAGTGGTGATGGAACAATCTGCAGTCAACCTACCATAAAAAAGAAAGGTTGCTACTTGCTTCCTGCTCAGATGTACTGGAAGTTATGTAAACATGACAGCTTTTCCATTAAAATTCCTTGAACTAAGAAATGGATTACTTTGATTCAACCAAATGGGGAGGGGGGGGGGGATCAAAAGAAAACTACCTTCTGGGTAGTCTTTTAACATTAAATAGGATTGTTAGTCTCTTCCACATGAACTCATTCACTGATAGCTGAGAAGAGCAGATAGGTGGCTATACAGGCGGCGCAGTCACAAAAGTATGAAACGAATGTGTTTTAGAAAGTTAAGCTTTCATTAGAAACATTAGCTTTGGCTTGTTTCAATTAAAGATTTTGTGCAAACAAATATAGAGTGGATTCACTCCCTGTTTTGTTTTGTTTTTTCCTTCCCTGTGACTTTATGAAGATACTTTTTCTTAGACTGTCTTGTGTCCTTGATAAATCCCCATATTTGGTGACTATTCCTGAATAGAAGCCTTTCTTTGGGTGGCCAGTACTGAATGCACCATGAATTTGACATGAACTCTTCCATACTTGCATGTCCTTGCAGATTTTCAGCATGATGTTGCCATTTATCTCTGTCCCACTCATTGTGAGAGACCGCTGAAAGCTCTTTGAAAACTATGTAAAAATGACAATTTCTTACTCAACTTTTCTCTCTGCATGCATCATAATAATACCTACTTAAAGTTTTTCAGAGTTCTTTAGCTCCTGTTAGCCTCACAACAGTAGGATAGGATTATATTATTCCTTACACAGTAGCAAAATGAAGGTTCACTCAAGGCATGCTAATGCAAATGCTTATGCAGATATTAAGCTTCAAGCACAGGCACGTGCAACCCCATGGCACTGTTCACATGCTTGAGCCATATGTAAAGTTTTGTAGAATTGGTTCCAAAATTCCAGTCAGCTATGCCTGTGCACACCTATGGAAAATAATGGATCCAAAGAGGTGTTACTGTAGGCATTATTTTTAAAAAATGAGATTGCAGTTTTTGAGGTTTAATTCAACCTGTTTAAGTCTAGTGATCCTGCATAAGAATAGAACCCTGTTGGATCAAAATCCAGACTAGATGTGCAAGGTGAGGTCGTTGCACAAAACAAAGCATAACCTTTACTTATGGACTAAGCATATTTTACCTGAAAATTACTGAGAAAAAAAATAAACATCAACCCCACAAAGACATGTGTTTATAGCCATTTTTCCAAATAAGAAATGCAGTTCAATACACCCATCTGTTCTATACTTAAATGTTTTGCTAGCATGCCTTAAGCCACATAACCATATCAGCAATAATCCTACTTATACCTTTCTGGGTATGTCTACATGAGATGCTTCAATGTGCATTAGACTAATCTAATGTGCATTAAAGCTGCACAGAGAAACTGTGGCAAGTCTAAAGCACATTATAATAATAATGTGAATTGTGAACTGTGAATTGGTCTACACCGGCCCAGTTGCCATTCATGTGTAGACAGTGGCACCTTACTACTCAGTAAATTAGTCTATTGTGCAGTAAAGTGCAAGTGTAGATGCACCCACAGGTACTAGTTTTAATGTGCATTAGCTAAAGCACATTAGCGCATGTGTAGATGCTGACTGGGATCAAATTTGCTCTCAGCCAGCCAGTTCACTAGGGTGCCAGCCTCCAGCCAGGGGCAGAGCACCATGGCTGAGAGCCCATCCAACCATGGGCCAGGGACAGCTGCAGTGCAGTGCCTGCCTGGTCTTTAGCCACTGCCAGCTCCTGGCCCCAGAGGGATGCGGTTTTGTGGGCCTGTTTTGGCAGCAGCAGTGCTGCAGAGCCCCAGCAGCCAGCATGCTCACCACCTATGGCTTTCTTGTCCAGTGCAGGCAGCCCATGGCCAGCTTGAGCTCCACCCAAGACAGGACCAATGGCCACGTGGCCAGGCACTGAGCCTCCATGCCCTGGCACCCCACAGGCAGCAGGACCATCTCCCCATCACCAGGCTCCAAAACCAATTGCCAGGACCGCCTACCATGCCCACAGGCAGCCAGTAAGCCCTGCACAGGGTGCAGGCCTTGGGACAGTGTGGGGCACTTCACCCACTCACCCCAGGCAGGTGGTAGGGACCTCCCTGAATGAGTTCTTCCTCCCCCCCTGTCCTCCAGAATTCAAGGGGGCAGGCCATGCCCTCCCAGTTAGGCAGCCAGGCATCTGCCACATGGAGGGAAACTTGTTGATGGCAGCAGTGATGTCTTTGGCTGTGGGGGTCAGAGCCTCATAGCATAGGCAAATGTACCCCTCCAGGCAGTGGTGCACATTGTGAGGAAGCATGGGTTTGCCTGGTGCACCATGGAAGCTCAGGGCCCCATGCCAGGTTCTCAGCTGCACCTGGGACACAATGGCAGGGTGTAGTGGATCAGGCACTCCTCAGTGTGCCCAAACAACTTGTTGTGGTACACCCAGGGGACTCTCAGCAGACCTGCTCTGCAGGTCCAGCAGCTGTTCATGGGGGAGAGGCACCAGCAGCCACTGGAGTTGCAGCATCAGGGACAGTGCCCTAATGGGCAGTGCCCTCTAACATGTGTAAGCAACAGAGTGAGGTGCACCCAGGACCAGCAAGCCTCTGTGGTGGCTTGGCCAGTGGCAGCCATGGAGGAGGACCACTAGGTGCTCAACAGCATCCTGGCACTAGCAGCCTCCTTTATGCTGCCTGCTCTCCAGGATGGAGACCTCTGTCAGGCTGTGCCTACCCATCCCTCCCCTGGAGACCCCTGCCAAGCTGTGTCTGCCCACCCCTCCTGGAGACCCTTGCCAGGTTGAGCACATCCCCCCTTGGAGACCTCTGGATGCCGCAGGAGGTTGGAGCAGGGCAGAAGCAGCCCTGGATTTATTTAATCCTATAAGGATTAAATCTTCTCCCAAAAGGGTGCACATGTAGACACATTCCCAGAGCAGACTTACTGGGCATGTCTACATGTGCCCCTATGGTGCCATTGTTACTGCGCTGTCATTTAGTACTTCCTTTTGTAAGTACTAAAAAATGCTTCAGTAACAGCCTGTACTGCACCGTCCATATGGTGCTTGGTTATTTTTACCTGCTACATCACCATAGTGACGCACCATACTGAGGGAGTTTCACTACAGTGACGCAGCTGTGGCAACACGGTTTTTGCCCGTTGATGTGCAAAAACTGTCATGCATTGCTACAGCGATATAGTATATAGTGTATAGATGTGCCCACTGTGCAGTAACTTACTTCACGGTAAGTCTAAATACCATTCATTACACATGTAAACACATGCTCTGGCTAGTATAATTTATTCTGTTTGGGGACTGGTTTCAATGGTATTTGCAAAATAACTCTTTTGCTGGTACAAGCTGCACATCCACTGGGAAAGTTTACAGTATAACTCTACTGATACAGCTATACAGAAAAACTTTTTAAAGTGTACACAAGCCTCTTATTAAATCAATCTTCTACTTTATGTAAATCTTAAGTAAATATCTCCATAGTGGTCCAATAGCCAATTGGCTTTGCTAAGATCTTGTCAGACTACTTAAAAAATTCCCTTGCTCTTCTCTTCAAAACATGATCCTCAGTCGAAGCTGCTCAACCAGTAGATTTAGTTAATTTAATCCTAACCTGAAAAGGTAATTAACTGCCTTTGTAAATCCCTAAGTGTGGCAAAGGGATGTTCCATGCAGAGTGACACCATTAAACATTTTCACCTGGCCTTTTCCCCAGATCTGCACATTGTAGAGTCCTCTACTTTTCCCAAGACTCTCTTAGAAAGTCAGTTACATTACATTTCTCTGAACATTAAACTTAGTTTAAACTTTTTCAAGTTTTCTTCTTCAATATTGTCTATTTGATTTTGGTTTTTTGTGCTACTTCTCAGTTTTTCCCCAGCTATTATGAGTGCTTTTAAGAGGCAAAAATCTGTCTTCATTTTTCACTTTAATCCTCCTTTTGGTTCTTCTAATATTTGAAGACTCATTATATCTACCTGGAGCACATACACAGAATTGCACACAAATTCCTACAAATTCAGATGAGACTATCCCCCTTCTACTTAGCCATGATACAACTGGAATCAATTACAAGACTTGCATTGACTTCAAGCCTTTTAGTTACCAATAGACTGCTGTTCAATGTTTCCTCTCTGATTTTCCTGTCAACTTTAATTATGGAGACATGGCCTACCTTTACTCATTCTGGCAGTGACATGTACTGTGCTGCTACAACAGAAGCATATTATTAGATCAACAAAGGGAAATTTCACAAGCACTGGTATTTAATATGGCAGTTATAATTACGGCAGAGAAAATGGGGGCAACTGGACAAAGTAACCTCCGTCATAGAAATAACTAGCCAAGACTTTATGCTCCATTTACTGGATCAGGACCCTATTTTATATTTTCATAATTAAATGACTTTCATATGTAGGCTAAATAAATTATGAATTTCATGCAGAGTTTGATTATTGTCAGCAGATGCAAGCAAGCAACAGAGTCCATATAAATGGAATAATAGAACTTTTTCTTTCTGAGAAGAGGCAATCCATAGTTTCAAAAGCTCTATTTTTTATTTCCAGACAGCCCCCTGGAGCATTGTAAACTACCTGCCAAAGGTGATGGATAACTGATTCTATTAGATCAGTTTTTGGAACTCAATATACAATGTTGATTTCCTGTTATTCAGAAAGGTTGTTTGAACTACCACCCAGAGTATTTAAAGCATCTACAATGACTATTACAGGCTCAGTCTCCCAATTTGAGTTTTCCCATACCCTTTTTACTTTTTTATGTTACCTGCCATGTACAGAAAGTGCCCTTTGAATTACTCCCTGAAAAATGTCTAGCCAACTGTTGTCTACTTTTTGTTATGTTATCTCTTCACAACTGCTATGATGATTATTTCATACTTAATTATAGTATGGCCACTCTTTGTTACCAGGATCTATACAAGACATATCCTCAACCAAATCATGAGTCACTCTAAATGACCACAAGGTCAATGGTATGAGGTTTTTTCCTCATGATTATTTCTACCATGAAATCACAATTATCAAATTGTGACATCAAACCATCTTTATAGCTACTGTCATGTAATAAACTAAACGGACTTCTACTGAGGAGTAAACAGCAGTGTTGGACAAACCAAGCCATGAATATCATTTTGGGCCCATTTTCTAGTAATAAAAGGTATTGCAAAGGCAAGACAGTAAATAGCATTTAAATGGTATCTAAACCACTTACCTATAAACAGCTAATGTACTGCTTAAGCCTGCAAATCTAGCATCAGTAACTTTGTTCACCTGACTCACTGATTTTAAAATTGTTGATGTTGCAGTAAGGTTAAAGACTGAAGTCAGTGAGACTACTCAAATGAGTAACTATTTGCATTATTACAAGGCATTGGCAATGAACTCTTCTATGGATCATGTGACATTTGTCTGTTAGACTGTATGCCTATTTATCTTAATACATGAATAACCACAGGAAATATCAAAATAGATTTTAACATATTGAAAGCATCAGCAAGTTCTAAAAGGGAGCAAATAAATGTGTCAGTGAAGCAGTATAAGCAAACCCTGTACTGCTTAAGGATAAGCAACATAGTTAGAAAGAGATGCTGAAGAGTAATTGTCTGAGCTAGAGTGAAAAAAAGGATGTTAGTTTGCAAGCTGCCTTGGAGTATCTGGGTGAGGGGTGACTAGAAGTCATTACAATTGTTGTTTTTTGAAAAACTAATTAAATCTCCTGATCAGTCATAGCCACTAAACACTGGTAAGTGCTGCATTACTGAGGCAAGGAAATCAGTCTGGTATTGCTGGCAGAGCTCTGGCACAAATGCCTTGAACAAGGTGAGGTTGAATGATTAAAAAGAACCTATTACTATTACCCACAAATGTCTTTAGCCAAATACTTCAAAAAACAAAAAAACCTAAACATTTTAAAATAAAAGTTAAGCATGCAAGAAATACTTTTCTGCTTGACAAATGTGTTTCTCCAGAGAGCCCCTATAAGATATTTTCCTTCCTTTCTAATTTTTCCTGCTATGAGATAAATATGAAGCATTCAGCAAGTAACCTGTGCTGCAGAAGTAAGAAAAAATAGGTTTTGGACTGTCTTTTGGGATAATGCCAAAGCTGTAGAGGTCTAAAGCAGTGGTGCTCAGACACCAGTTCATGGGACAAATGTGATCCACAGAGCCACATCATCCAGCTCACAGGGTTTCCCATGGGTCCAGAAATTTGGTTGCAGCAGAGCAGTGGCAATTAACATTATCACCACTCCCCTAATTACACCCCAGGGAATTATGCGCAGAAAAATTTAAAATTAAGTGCTGAGTCCCAGGAGCTGAGGTGCCCTGGCTTGGCCCATGCCTTCAAACCAGACCAGGATTGCTCCATGCCAGCACATGGGGCTCATGGCACTGCAGGCAGGAGCTACATGCCATTGAGTCAGGCGGGCTCTATGCCTCCAGCACTCCAATGGGAAGCTGCACGTGGAGGCAGAGTCATGTAGCATCGGGTCAGGCTGGCTCCATGACTCCATATGCAGCTTCCCACTGGAGTGCTGGAAGCCCCACATGGAGACATGGAGCTGGCTGGCCCTGCCTGATGGCATGTAGCTCCTGCCTGCAGTGCCACAAGCCCCATGTGCTGGCACAGAGCCAGCCTGGTCTGGATCAAAGGTGTGCACCAGTGGGCCAACCGGGCTGGCTCCGTGCTGCCATGTGCAACCCCTGTGACTCAGCTAGAACCTCACGCTGTTGGGGGGTTCTGCCTGCTGTGGCCATTAGTGTCCTGAGGCCCTGCTACCTGCTGCTGCTGCGAGTAGCAGCAGGGACTGTGTACCATGGGAGGGAAGGAGAGGGAAGTGTGGCGGGGGACCCACACCCACTCACAAGCCCCACACCCACACATGCAACCATGCCCATCCACAAACCCCATGCCCCCTTCACCACCTGCAGGCAGGAGATCCTCTCCCCACTCACCAGCTGTCCAGCCATGCACCACTGTGCTCAGTGCCTCCACATAGGGCTCCCAGCTAGAGTACAAGGAACCCCACAGAGGTGGAAGCACAGAGCCCACCCGGGTTAAATTATGCAAAATTATGTAATTATGCATGGCCATACATTTTATGCACAAAATTGCACGGGCACATATTTGTGTAATTCCCTGGTGTGTACCTAATGTCAAATTATGAAGCCCTACAGACAGCATGATATGGTCCTACACGCTTGGTGAGCTTAAAAGGAACCTATTATTATTATCCACAAGTGTCGGAGAGCTTCGAATCAATTTGGACCTTTTATTGGTCCCCTGATTCAATTCAGATTTGGAGATTCGGCCACCAAATCGAGCAAAATTTCCTCCAAACTGAATCACCACCCAAAGCTTTGCACCACCCCAGTACTAACTGTATTTCCATTAGTCAATGCAGGTGGCCTTTTAAATGAGTAAGGATGCATTTCATTTGTTCTAAATAGGCAGTTGCTTAAACTTTCTCTTTTATTTCCTTCCCACTTTGAGTGTCTATTTTTCTCAGGGTTTGTATTTTCAACATCTGAAACCCAAGGAAGATAAGTTATGGCTTTCATATTTGCTTGGATTTTTCTCTATGCAATATATTATCCTTTCCATATCTCCAGGGCCATACTGTCTCCTTCCTTTGACCTCTTGTTTCTCATGTTCACTTTTATCTCGTCACATTCCCAGAAATCTTTCCTCCATTTTTTATTCTTTTCTTTTATCTGTTTTATACATTTCCTACATATATATATATACTCTGTTTTCTTTCTAGTTCTTCCTATTTTTTTATGATTTGTGGGCACCTTTTATTAACAGCTTTTACATACCATCATAGAAATATTTTACTCTTCAAATATCTGTTGCAAGACAGCCCATATAACTTTTGGAGACACTTCCACTTGGAACATTTTCCATTTCCCCTATGCTCTCCCTTTTGCCCATACCTTATTACCTGATGTCCCAAATTCCCTGTTTTTGTAAAATATGTTCTGTTGAAATTCAGTGTCCCAGATTTTAAAATAGTTATTTGGATGCTTCAGTTTCTAAAAATTGACTTCACACACCATAAAGAGACTTGATTTTGTGGTAACTCAGAGAATTATTGAAAATTAAATGCCACTAAAGCATTCCATGTTAACATGAAAAAAATACAAGTACTTAAAAACTCTGGTAAGTATTTGGGGGTGTTTGGCCCTTACCTTACAGGCCCAAGTGATAACGGAGGCATTACTGTTTTCTTACCTCTTTCATCCGTTCTACTGCATGTGCTAGTCACAATTATATGATTAACAGTGCTAGTCATAAACAAGGAAAGAGTTGCACACAAAATTTCAACAAAAATGAAAAAAACCCACATTTTTGTCTAAGTCATACACAGAGAACTTAGACTTTTTTCCTAAGACATTATACTGAAATAATTCACCTTAAAGAATAATAATTTAAAAACCCTACTACTGTGGAGTCTCCACAGGTGTTGTGCTTTGCATGTCTCATTGGACTCCCATGATGTCCCATAGTTTTACCTTTTAGAGAAGAGAGGTACTGGATCGTGGCAGCAGAATGGTAGAGGTGATGCCCGAGAGCACGAGGTATTTCAAGTAGAACTAAGGACTCCACCGCAACATTTCAGATTCTAAATATTTCAGTTCAGGTTTTCAATGAAAACAAATTTTCCACAAAGAGAAGAATATTTTTGCCCGTATATTTTTTCAATTGTCATTTTGTTGAAAACCTAATATTCTACCAACACCCAATTTTGAAAAAAAAATACAGTAGAATTTACCCCTAATTTATTTACTGCCTTACTTCCTGTATATGAAAACTGTTACTTATTACAAACACATTTATGTTACAGGGCCAGGAAGGGGAAATGGGTTTTTTAATTGTCTTAAGTTATTCTTTGTTTTTTTCTATAATGCCTCATTATTTCTTTATCAGGCCCCTCCTCCCTCCCACTTATCTCCTACAAATTCCCTTTTCCCTAGTATCCAGAAAAAGAAACATCCAGAAAAGGGTGAAAAAGACAAGATGCAAATACCCAAATTCTCATTGATTTTAAACTTTCTTCTTCACAGTGAAATGCATAAAAATAATAAAATCCAAGCTTTTCAGTAAAAAGTAAACAGGTCTATATTCCTTCAGGTATGCCATAGTAACTCTTATACCATCTTCCTTCTATAAAATAACACAATAACTAGCAGCATTAAAGAAAAGTGTCCACAAACAACTGTAGACTAACAGTACTTTATGCCCTTCAAGTTACCAGCATACCACATGACATGACCCTGCTACAAGAGTCTAACATAATTATCATTGATCGTTTACTTGTAAAGAAGTACTTGTCACTCTTTCTAAAGATTTAAAAATATATTTTATTCAGTGTACATGTTTGTTCATATTATCATCAGGTGCCAATTGCACAATTCTTTTAAAATGATACGTTTTATTCAATCCTGTGCTCATAATTTATCAAAACATATAAAAAGCCCCAAATTAATGGTACAACTTATTGCATGTTTTCATATTGCTGAAGGCTACTGTTTCACCTACAGCAGAAGAGACTAAAACTTATCAATGGAATTCACCCCTATTCAGGGAGCCAGTATGCAGCCTGTGCATTGCATAACAGGCATTGCTGGGACTTATACAATACCCAAGACCTTTTTCTTGCCTCCTGCTTACGGATTAATTTTACCCTTTGAGATGGCTCACCTTTTTGCAGGATCAACGCAAATCTCACTCATTCTGATGTTCATGCTCAGACTGCCTTAAGAAAACAGTTGAATCAATGCATGGACACTAGCAGAGGAAAATCCAGCATCTGACAAAGGGTGTGGAAGCATCCACCCACACAGCAGGAGTAGCTGCATCCCCTCTGCTAGCCTCCACATCCCCCACACCCACCTGTGCAGGCAGACTGAGCTATAGGACCCTCTGGGGACATTTAAAGAGCCCAAAGCATGTAAGAATTCCCCCCACCCTTCACCTCTCAGCTTAAAGGCACAACCCCTCCCCTCTTCTCTTCTTCCTCCTTTTCCCCTGCTTACTGTTGCTGCTGTTTCTGCTGCCCTGGGGGGTGGGAGAAACTTCAAAGCCATTACTACCCCTCAAGCCAGTCTGCACGGGGGCTGGGCTCAGCTGGGAACAGCCTCAATGGCAGCAGTGGGGATGGGCAGGGAAATGGGTCCCCCATCCCTGTGCCTGCTCCTGAGGGAACAGGCAGGGTAGGAGAACCCACCTCCCTGTTCATTACTGCTATCTACATCTATCTGTTCCCAGCTGAGCCCAGATATCACACAGCCTGGATTCCTCCTGGCCCTGGACAGCAGCAGTGGCAGGTGAGGGGTGTTGGGGGGGAGAAGGAAGAGGTGCACCTTTGGGCATGGAGGCAACGGAAAGATTCTTACATTCTTTGAGGACTTTTTAAAAAAAGTCCCAAGGCTCCTGGTGCTCAATCCAGTCCAACAGGGGTGGTAAAGCCATACCACGGTACCTCGTCTCGACCGTAGACACTACCAGAACTGTAAAAATTAATCGTTCTAAAATATATCCCTGAATTCAGCTATCATAAAGGTATAATTAAAGCTGTCAGATCCAACTTAACAGAAAAAATAAGATCAGCTGACTGTAGTCTACTAAACACATTTATTTATTTTCTTAAGGGTCCCTGATATACTTATGTCTGCAAAACAATTTTTATCATAATTAGTGTTTTCATATCTTTTTTAAATATTCACTTCAGGGCTGAAATTTTGTAGCTCTTGTCTTTGCTCTAAAATAAAATTCTTGATACCGTTTTGCACTATAGAAGAATGAAAACAATACAGTTCTCTGATTGGAAAAAAAATATATTCTAAAGATATGTTGATTTTTAAAAATACTACATAACACAAACAGCTGCCATTTGAATTTGGGATGATGGAACTGAAAATGGTGGTTACCACAGTGTTTCTCTAGGGATTTGTAATTACATTTAATAAATAGGCATTTGTTTACCTGAAGGAAATATATTACTAGTGGATACATCTACAATCTAGCATGCTTCTAAAAAACTGAAATGGAAACACTGAATCAATATTGAAAATATCCCTCACTAATAAAGTTGATACTATTTTTCTTTTACACTTTGATGGCCAAAGCAATAGGAAAACATACATTTTTGTAGCAAATCGATCTCATCCTAGCCTTCCTATATAGTGAATGCACCTCTGACTGCTTTGGTAGTATCTCATGCTGAGTGTTCCACCCAGAGGGTCTTTCCCACTCACCTACCCACCCACCCCAACCCCAAGTGCAGTGAAGGTTTTATCATAGTAGGTAGTCTATGTTATGTGGAGGAGGTTTTAAGAAACTGTCATCCAAAAGTGAAAGCAAACATCAAACAACATTTATGAACAGATCAAATATACTTTTGAATAACTAAAATGGTACAGTAGCTTTCTAAAATTATAATCATAGTTCTATTATTTTATAAGTAATAAGCATATAATTTTAAGCATTTAAATAGGCCATGAAATGATTACATTAAATCATATTACATTTACATAGAATAAATGGATTTAAAGCCCACAGGGGACCTTCTTACACTGTTTTGAGATTAGACCATATGCAAGGTGTCAAAATAAACTCATGAAAGACGTCCGCATTGTTAACTTGCTACTTTTCCTACTCATTGCTTCTTAAAATGGTTTAATTTATATAATTTCTTAGCAAACCATTTTGCCTTAATATTACTTAATAACGTATCTGTTTCTGCAGAATTTTAAATAGAACTGTTGGCGTTCCTCTTCAGTTCCATTCACTTGCAAAGAAACAGAGAAACTGTGATTATTTCTGTTTCATCTCTACACTTCAACAACACTGCACAAAGAAATTGTTGTTCTTTTGACATTGCTTCCCAATAAATGGACTAAATGGGCTGTGAATATCAGCATTTAACCAATAAAAAGAGATCTTTATTTATTTAAAATGTATCACATTTGCTTCATCTAAAAAGGCTAATTAAATGGCTATTCAGGTCAGCTATGATATTAGAAGACAACTGGATCACATTTAATGCTATTTAAAGTATGTGAACAGGCTAAAGAAAAAATTAAACCATAGCCATTAAAATTTAATTTGACTTAGTGAAGCCATTAACATTTCAGTTTTATGCAATGGCAGGCATTCTAAAAATATGTCCATATAATTAAGAAACCCAGAGTTGTCAAGTGAATGGCCCGTCTGCTGCAAAAATTACTAGAAGTGACCTTAAAGGGGAATCATAAAAAGAAGCAAAGGTGAAAAATTCTTTGAATCCCAAGAATATCTGACAATCTGTTCATAGACAACATGTATATATTTCACATTTTCTGCTCAAAAACCAAGTAGCCATCTTCTTTTCATTTCTACTTCTTCTCTCATCCCCCACTGCCATTACTTAAACATTTGCAAAGTACCACCACTTGCAGCAAGAGCCTTCCTATTGGGTTGTTCTGCATCTGATAATTTCCAACCTTGTGGGTGTATTTAACTTAAAAACATAAGGTTAATCAAAAACGCCCCCTCCTAGAATATTTTAGAATAACCATATGGAAAAGGCAACAACCTCTCTGCTGTACGTGACCAAGTATCATTGCAGTTCTATGAATTTTAGTCTTTTGTGATATCAGAACAAGCAGCATCTTCAGTATAAAACTCTAACTTGTAGTAATTGCATACACCTTGATTTTCACTTGAAAACACAAACAAAATTCAATGCATTATTCACAGCAAATACAGACAAAAGTATATTTCTGTGTGTGTAGAATTCTTTTAGATCATTACTCATAGCCCCCTGGCACATTACATGTAAAGCACAATTAACATGCAGCTGATTTATAGCACCATAAAATGGAAAATCTACCACAAAGATATTTCACAAAATATGTGGAATCTCTCTGTGGCTCCTTTGGATAGTACCATAAATTGAACATGTAGTATGCCAGGTGCTGATGCTGTCATTAACACTGGGACAGGGGTAAGCATCAAAATGGGGACAGCCTCAATTCCCCACAATGAAAATATGGAATAAAACAAGATGAGCTGGAAGCAAAGAACTATGACCTGATTGGTATCACAGAGAACAGGTGGGACAACTCTTATGACTGGAATGTCAACAGTTTCAGAAGGACAGAGTTAGGAGAAGAGGTGGTGGTAGTGCCTTATATGTAAAAAATGCATGCACTTGTTCCCTGGTTCAGGAGGAAGGCAGCAAGACAGAATTCATTTGACTGAAGATGAAAAATGCAGCACTGATATAATGGTGAGGATTTCATATAGGTTATCAGATCAGGAACAGTAGGTGGATGAGACATTCTTCAAACAGGTGACAAATCTATCCAAAAGCTATGGGACAGTAGTGATGGGAGACTTCAATTTTCCACACATCTACTGGGAGAACAATGAAGCCAAACGTAAAATGTCAAGCCAGTTCCTAACTTTGTGGAGAACAAATTTCTGTTCTAGAAGGTAGAGGATACAACTAGGGGATCATCTACCTTGGATCTTGTCCAAATCAATAAGGAGGAACTGATGGAGGATGTGAAGATGATGGGTAATTTTGGAGGTAGTGATCATGATATGATAGATTTCCAGATCCTGAGACAGGGAAAGCATTAGGTCAGAAAAATTAGGATGCTGGATTTCAAAAAAACAGATTTAATCTGACTCAAGATGTTGATAGGCATGATGTTACAGGAAAATAAACTATAGGATAAAGGGGTCTAGGTGGTCTGGGAGATTCTAAAGGGCACAGTATTGGAAGCCCAACAAGAAACTGTCCCAACATGATGTAGCACAAGAAGAATGGCAAGAGACCAATATAGCTGCATAAGGAGCTTCTAATATGCTACATATAAGGACAATGGAAGAATGGGTAGGTCGCCAAGGAAGCATACCAGGAAACAGCAAGAACCTGCATGGAAAAAATCAGGAAGGCAAAAATAAAGAGCAGGCTGCACCTGGTGAGGGAGGTTAAAGACAACAAGAGGAGGTTCTGTAAGTATGTTGGCCAGATAAGAAGGACCAAGTAGTGTTAGTCCACTGTTAACTAGCCAGGGGAACTCTTAACAGAAGATGCTAAGAAGGTGGATCTACTTAACAACTACTTTGCCTCAATCTTCACAAAAAAAAAAGCTGCAGCCAGACACCTAATAAGGATTCCTTGGGTAAGAAATGTGGTAAGCTGAGGGATGAGATAACAGAAGAGACAGTCAGAGAGCTTTGGATGAGTCTGAATGAATTCAGGTCAGCAGGGTCAGATGAATTTCATCTCAGAGTTCTGAAAGAACCAGAAGAGATCTCAGTGCCCTTGGCAATGATCTTTATGAAGTCATGGGAGATGGGCCAGGTACCAGATGATTGGAAAAGGACCAGTTGAGTGCCCCTCTTTAAAAAGAGGCAAAAATGGAGGACCAAGGATACCACAAACCAGTTAGCCTCACCTCAATACCTAGCAAGTTACTGGAGTATATCCTAAGGAAGGCCGTTTGCAAGCCCAGAGAGCAGTAGTGGCCCAGCAGTGACAGTGGTCATGGTGGTGGCTGGGTGTGTATGTTCCACTTCCCTGCCTGCTCCCCTGGCATAGCAACAGCAGTGCAGGTAAGCTGGGGGACACTGGGGGATCCCCAAGGGATAGACAGGGAGCCCCAAAGGCAGGGATGAATGGGGGGAGGGGGCAATGTCCTGGTTCAAGCTAGTCAGCAGGAGGGTGGGGAGGCAGCGGGCTGGATCCAGGCAGCAGGGAGCAGTGGGGACCTGATGGGACCTTACCAGACCCCAGCTATCTATAATCTGAGCCACTTACCCTGCCCTGGAAAACAGATGAGGTGGGCAGGAACAGAGCTAACTTGGCTCCTAACCATATCACTGCTTACCGGCTGTCTGGGGCAGGTCGGAGCAATGCACATTACAGGGGGTATTAACCCTTAATGTGTGACTGCTCAAAGCACATGCTAATTTTAACACCAATTAAAATTAGCACATGCCATGTGTAATGTGTAACAAAGCCATTAAGTTCATGCAAATATTCCTTCTGGGCTGACAAAGGAAGTCAAACTATCATGGAAACAATAAGACAATAACAATAGGTGGTTTCTGGCTCTAGGCACAGAGGGTGATGTGGTTCTACTGAAGTCAATGGTAAAATACCCACTGGCTTCATTAGAAAAAGGATTTCACCAATTGCCATCATTGCTCTGGATCTAGTGTTTGGAATAGCTTTCAGAAATGAGAAGGCTATAATTGCACAATATCCTTCTTATAAACTGATTGCTAACACCACAGCTCTGGTGCTCTGATTCAGCTGGGGTGATTTACCTGTTTAATAGTTCACCTAAGGATACTGGTAAAACAAGATTATTGCCATGATGCTTTGAGGGAGTTTTCTGCCCACTAACTACTCTGTCAGTGTCCTCGTGGGCTACTGTGAAAATCTTTTGCCCATGACTAATGATACTGTATCTATCAAATACCTTCTTTGCCAACTTCTCCCTCACAGCTGATCATGTCTTCAAATGGCTTGCATTGCATGAAATGAGAGGGAAAACAGTCACCGCTGTGATGACTGTGATGGCAGAAGTCATTGTCTGAATGAAATCAGGGGTAAATCAAATTTATCTTTTAAATGTATTCAGCTGTTCAGTTAGGCATGGAGGTCTTTGCTTATTTTCTGACTGATGATTTAAGGATTATAGGAACTTTTGAAATAGAAATGAGTGGTAATCTCTATTATATTCTTAGGGAGTGCTATGAGCTGAAGATATATATCATTAGGTTGTATGACAAAGTGGATCAAAGCATTTCTGGTTAGAAGCCACATCTTCAGCGAACTGAAGTTTACCAGAGGCAAACTTGAGTTCATGGATGATGTCCAAATGTTCTCTTCAGTCTGTTGCTGGCAGAACTGCCAAATTCATCTAGGATCTGTTTAAATTGGAGAATGAGCAAACAGTTCGACCAGCTCAAGTGTTCAGAGAGTAGTTTGCCTCAAAGCTCCCCTAAAGCAGATTTCTCCCTGACAAAATGAGAAATAACAGCAGATAAAACAATTGCCTCCCTGCAACAGCACTGGAAAAAAGTAGGCAGACATTACAGTAATTGGACTTGAGCATCTTAGTACAGGTTACATCTTCCCCTATTATAGCTAATGTTTTAGAGTAAAAGGCATAAAGAAATGAGGGTATCTAAGAATCAGTGCAACTGCCAAGATATTTCATAATGCTAAAATGTGAGTAGAAAAAGGAACTTTTGCTGTTTGGTTTGACTGAAAACATCATGAAAGCAAATTTCCCTCATTTGCTAGATCAGTCCAAAGTCCAATATTAATGTGGTCTTAAGTTTCTCCTGAAAGGAAATCAATTTAAATGACACCAAAACCATATTATATTCATGATTTCGCCAAGCTTTGAACCCTTGTCTATATGCAAGCCTAGTGCTCTAATCCAATACAACACTGTGGGTGTGTCTACACATGCATTAATGTGCTTTTCTTAATGCACATTAAATTTAGTACCTCCAATGTGAGGTACTAAAAAATGTGCATTAGGTTGCTCTAATGCACAATACAGAAGGTGCACATTTTAAGTGATGTTTAATGAGCAGTAGCCTATTTTACTGCACATTAGTGTAATTGCAGTTTTTTATGTGATGCTTAATGCACAGTAAAACTGGCTACTGCAAATTGAAGTGCACATGTAGACACACCCTATAACTCCTACCATATAGCACTTTCCTTCAGATTAGCCCAAAGAAATAATGTCAAACTGGACACATTTACATAAATAGACAAATTCTACTATGCATTAGTGCATCACGGCAAAAGCTATGCTATTGCACTAACGCACAATAGAATTAGTCTAGTGCACATTAGCATCACTAAAAACGTGTACGCCAGTGCTACTGTGCAGTAGCACCAGTTACTGCTCACTCAGTTAGTACCTGTTATTACAGGTACTAAACTTAATGCACATTACCTACAGTGCACTAATGCACATGTTGTTGTGCCCACTGAGCTTCTTTGTATCAGGATTTATCAAAGAATTTCCTTACAGACCCATTGAGGAGCTCCATTCAGTTAACTACAGATGTCTTAACGATATTTCAGCAAGATTGGAAACTATTTGCGTATTTCACATATTCTATCTCCTACACAGTTTTAACGAGAAGATACATTGCTTTATTTATCAACCCCATAGGACTGATTGTCCTTGTAGGACCCTTCCCAAAGTTCTGTTTCTAAAAGGCCCTAGGCAACACTGCCACAAAGACTGCTAATACTGTGCAATGTTGTGAAATCATTTATGAAAGTCTCTCTCTGGCACAACTAATATATGTTGTTTGTGGTCTACATTTTTTAAAGTCAGTATTTCTGAAAAGTCTTTAAAATATTTCCCTCTTGAACAAGTATTACCTGAATCTTAGGCAACATAGTCCTATTACTCTTTTCTGAGGGCTGCTGTACATAAGCCCCATATTTTTTCACCAAGAGATCTTGCCAGATCATCTGGGCTGTTTATTCAAGATGTGGGCTTTAAGTGGACTTGTTGCAGGAGGTTTATTTAAATACTGTACTTTGAAAGTGTTCTGGCAGAATGCCCAAATACATATTACTTGGACCAAAATTACTGTTTTTCTGATTTCATATACTAAAAAGAACTGTTTTCACTAAACTGAAAATGACTTTTTCTGAAAATACACCACAATACCAGAAGCATGGGGCGTTGAAGTGGTGAAATATTTTCACACGGATCAGCCAGTGACAGGTGTATGACAGGTGTATGAGTCACACATGAAGGCAAGGTTTGGCACCTGGGACATAACTCTAGCCTTTCATAAACAGCATTTTCCTAAACTCTTTTATCTTGATGTGGAAAAAATACTGCCAAATGATTCAGTTCCTCAAAGGCTCACTTAAATCTTCCATAGTAATGCTATCAGTACACCTTTACGGAACTAACTAAAAATGGGGTGCACCAAAGTAGCAAAAAGCTTCCTGTCCTAGTCCCTCTACAGGTAATTATATGGACCCTTTATCATATGGAGTGCCTCACTCTTTAATATATGTATTCTAATAACACCCTCCTGACACAGGTAAATGTTGTTGCCTTCTTTATGCAGATGGGAACTGAGGTTCAGAGAAACTAAGAATATGTTTTCAATCAGGATGAGCGATGTGAAATTTCCTTCCCCATGAATATCATACTTTATAGGTCATCCGCATATCACCCCTACTTTCTTGAACATTGCACTAAAATGCTTCTCTACTTCCCTTGCACTAGGAGAAGGAGAGCCCTTGCAAAAGGAATCAGCCTATACACTACTGTCTCTTCTCTGTGTTTGTGTCAACTAACAGGCAGTACATAAAGTGAGGTGCAGAAGTCGGAAGACAGGAAGAAGGAATAGTTTAAATGCTGTTAGCAAACTTTCTGTGATCAAGGCATGAAATGCATAGCCAAGAACACTGAAGGAAGGATCAGGGTCAACCTAACACCCAAAAGGCTAGGAGAGCTTGCAGGGTGAGGGTGGACTGCTGTTGTGGGTCAGGATGAGGGATTTACAGTCAATGTGGTCAGTGCCTATGAGGATTGAGGATAATCTTAAATGTCAACCCTAATTATCAGTGTACTCATAGTGAAAATGCTTAACCAAGTCTATAAAAGGAAAGAATACTGAACATGGGTCTCCAATATCCCAAGCCAGAAATGTAACAATTTAACCATCTTTTTTCTCAAACTTCTGATAAAATCCCACATTGGTCCACCTCTCCTTCAGCATGTATAATCTATCATCAAAGTGGCCAGTTATTAGATAAGGTCAACTCAAGATGAGAAATAGCTTGCTTAAATTGACCAAGTAAAAGCATTGTGAAGAATCTGAAACCACCATGCAGTCTCATTTAACTGAAGGCACACCCATAATTGGTCCTGTAATTTAGGACAACATGAATTCTACACAGCAGTATCTTCCAATAACAAATTCTACTATCTCTTGGCTAGGAAACTCCATCCCATCCTGGCAGACAATGATCTGGTCTCAGCTATTCATGTCTTTATCCCTCTCAACTGCATTAGAGCAATGTGATATTCCTTGGCTTGAATCCATCAGCTTGGAGAAAACCCCAATTAATACTAAAAGCTGCAGCATAGGCTATAAGGAGCACATCAGAATCTCTCTTATACTCTCTTCCAGAGAATTTTGAATTAAGTTCAAGGTCTCAGTCCTTATTTTCTGGTCCAAACAATAGATTTCACTGAATATCTAAAAGACAACCTTAAAGGTGAAGACTATTACTTCACTCTGGCACAACGGAAATCTCTAAAACAAGGATAACGTTTTTCTTCTAAGGAAGGCAGAACGTTCATGGGCATTAATCCAACACCACAGAATGAACTTCCCTAAGAACTGAAAACTATCAACCACCTCACCACGTTCCTCTCCAAATGTAAACTTGTAACTACAAGCATACTGGAGAAATTAATCTAAAATCATGCCTACAGAAGACAGTCTAATACGGGGCAGGCAAAATATGGCCTGCATGTCAGATCCAGCCAAGCGATTTCATCTGGTCCACAGGCACCCACCAATTAATTAATCCTGCCCCCCAGCCCACGCACTTCCCCCTCCACCCTCATGCACAGGAGGGCCCCGGCCCGGCCAGCATGCACAAATTCCAGGTGGAGCCGCTGATGCCACTGCTGCACTCACCAGGGGATCTGCTTGACTCCCAGGGCTCCAGCAGGTCTTTCTTGTGTCCCTGCTGCAGCACTCATTCTGGGCACCAGATAGGGAAGTGGTGATGGGCAGGGGAGAAGCTGCAGCTGGGCAGGAGCATGGAGCTAGAGCTAGCAGGAGCACGGAGCCTGGGACCAGCACCCAGGGAAGTGGCTGGAGCGCAGAGCTCAGGTGGACAGGGTGTGGGTGTGTGGGGGTTGTGGGGGGAGGGGTTCCCCTCCACACACACACCCCCCTATGTTGCTCAGCCCCCATCATCAGCAGTAGCAGGTCCTCTGGGTGCATATGGCCCACACAGGCATAGACAACGAGAGGTGTGTGGCTCCCGCCAGTCCTAGGAGCTGCACATGGTGGCAAGGAGTGGAGCCTGGCCAGCCGCCTCTATTGCATGAGGCTCCCTGCAACTCACATGCAGTTCGCAGCACTCACGTGCCACCAGGGGGAAGCCCCACATGATGGAGCCAGCTGCCTTCCCCTCTCCCTGCTATCACATCCAGCAGAGTCCCGGCAGCTGCAAGTAGCAGGGAGCCTCACTCTCTACTCCTCTGCAGAGTCCTGGCACCTGCACATGGCAGCAGAGTGGAGATGGCAGCCAGCTCCATCACCTGGGTCTTCCTCCAGGTAGCGTGCAAGTGCCAGGAGCTGCACATGAGTTGCAAAGAGCCCTGCCCAATAGAGATGGGTCAGCCTGACTCCACTCCTTGCTGCCATGTGCAGCTCCTAGAACTGGCTGGAGCCTCACAGTGCCAGGTGACTGCACCTGCACGACCATGAGCACCCCAAGGGCCCACCACCAACAACTGCTGCCACCAGCTGCTGCTGCTGCTACCACCAGTGGCAGGGGCTGTACTCCATAGGGAGAGGTGTGGGGGGGGGGGTCCCCACACTCCCCCACCCTTCTTCACACCCATACCTGCCACCACAACTACTCTACGCACACCCTACACCCTCCCACACACACAGCCACACCCCTCACAAGCCCCACACACCCCACTATACACACACAGCCCCCACAATCACAACCCACACACAATATATGAGTAAGACTTTATTTTTGAGCTATTATACAATCACTTCTATATACACTATGCAAACACAAATAAGTCAAGACAAAAATATTTTTTGAAATAAAATTAAAATATGTTATTGTAGAAGTTTGACTTTTAGTATACGATTTGGGTTTTTTTCTGGTCCCAAGATGGCAACCCCACCCTCCCACAAGGAATATTTCCAGGAACAAGGGGAGGGACTTCCACTGGCAAAGGTCAGGGGTTAGGGTGGGGCTTCCAGCCCAAAGATGGCAAGCAGGGGGTGAGGCACCTGTCAAAGGGTGAGGCTTGTCAGCCCTCGACAGCTCACCAAAAACTCATTAAGTGGCACTCCAGTCAAAATAATTGCCCACCCCTTCTCTAATACATGTTTCTCCCCCTAGAAAGAAGGTTAAACACACACACATGCACGCACACACAATAGATGCCTGTCATGCTGCTTAATGAGTCAGTAACCAGTGCTCCAATACTACAGTGAAAAGCACGGAATAATAAGTAGACATCCTTAGTCTACTTCTATTCATTCTACCTTGAGGCAACAGCAACCAAAACAAAATTTACTCAAGAAAATTCTTCTAAGGAAGAAACTCAGGATTTGGACTCCAATATGAATGAGATGAATAGGAACTTGCTTTAAAAATGAAGGATAATATTCACTCATTAAGCATTAGTTGCTTAAGAAGCACATTAAAATATCTAAAAAATGCAGGAAACAAAATTTATGCAGACCTCTAGAAAAATCAGGTTAATTAATTTTATATAGTAATGTAGCCACTTATAACATGAGGTGAAGAATCAAGCCAGAACTGTTCTCACCTGTACGTGCCTAAGTTTTTGGTGTCATGCCAGGGATGAATATAACATAGACATCTACTAGCAACACAAGTAATGTCACCATGAGTGGGAACCACTCTGCACTCCTGAACAAGCTGCCTGGACTCCAACTGTCCCACAACCCACCTCAGGGCCCCAGCCCCTGCCCCTGCCCCACTCTCTCCCTTTTTCAGCCCTCCTCCCCCATGCCCCTTCCCCTTCACAGACTTGCCTGCCATGCTGGATAGTGCTAGGGTTACCATTTTCCAGGTCCAAAAAAGAGGACACCAGTCATGCAGGTGGGGGATGAGGGGTGGGGAATATGATGGTAGAGGTGCAGTGACATGCTGGTACTCTGCCCTTGGCCTTCACTGCCAAGCCACAGTACCCCAGCCCTGCTTCTGCCCCTCACTCTCAACCCACTGACCCCAGCCCTGCCAGTGCCTCTCACTCCTAAACCATAGTACCCTGCCACCCTGGGCCTTGATGTTGCCCCTCACTCCCAACCCACAGCACCCCATTCCCACCTGTCCCTGCTGGTGCCCCTCACTCCTGACCTGCAGCCCCCTGGTGCTGCCAGTGCCCCACACTCCCAACCCACAGTCCCCTGTCCCCCCAGGGCCCCTCACTCCCAAGCCATACCTGACAATCCCCTCACTCCAAACCCACAGCCCCCTGCACTCCCAGACCTGCTGGAGGGGCCCCAGGTGTGCCCATCTTGACTGGGCCAGAGCGTGGTGGCTCTGATTCATGCAGGCAGTGGTGGAGTGTGTCCGCCCCAGCACGGGCTGGAGGGCAGAGGAGGGGAGGCTTCTGGCACCCCCAACCCTGGGATGGGGCTGCCATGCCATGCTAGACAGTCTGGCCACAGCCCTCCTTCTTCCCCTGCTTTCTCCCCGAGCAGCATCTCCTGGCCCCTGTGAGAACAAGCACCAGCCCCTGTGCTGCCGCCCAGCCACAGAATTACCTGCTGCTCTCAAAGGGTCCCCCCCACCTGCCCCTTTCCCCCACTTGAGGGGCAGGCAACCCTCCCCTGCCCCCCCCCAGCTCTGCAACAGCCCCAGCCCCCACATCTGCCCCTCATGCCCTAGCCAGATGTCCAGGATTTTGCTGCAGGCAGGTATGTCTGTGCTCCCTGCTGCCTCTGATCACCCTCACCCTGCTCCCACCAGTGGAGCAAAGAAAGATCAGAAGGTTAAAAAAGAGGACATGTCTGGGAAAACCCAGATGTATCATAACCCTAGGTAGTGCTCCACATGCTGCTGGGCTGTGTGTAGGCTGTGGCTGCATGTCTGTGCATGCCCCTCCCCCCCACTGCTGCAGCCACCCAGAGCCCACACCCAGGCTGCCACCGCTGCCCTGCACATGTGGGGGCTAAGCCTTCCTTCGCCTATGGTTGTATGTACATCAGCACTGAATTCCCTACCAAACAAAGCACAAAACTACATTTGCCCATGCAGATCTAACTCACCATCAAGCCCCACCACATGGAAAAAACAAAAACTTGAGGCTTACAGTGATCTGTGATTACAGAGGGATGGGTATAATGATCCAGGTGGTCCCTTCCAGTCATATGTTTATGTCTTCTGATAGGGTTGACCACTCCATGCATGTCTTTTCCTAGCATCTGATGAAGTGGGCTCAGAAAAAGCTTATGCATCTCTGATTTAGTTGGTCTATAAAGTGCATCTCTACCCTGCCTTCAGCCTATCTTTTGATCCATTTACAACTAATCTGGGAAAAAACCCAACAAAGATAGATAGATAGATAGATAGATAGATAGATAGATAGATAGATAGATAGATAGAGTGCTACTTCCCATTATATCTATATATAATTACATATAATATATAAAATATTACATCTATATGATACATTACATTGTATGTTATTTATAGTTACACATATGTATATATATTACATGTATATATAAAGTGGTAAACAGTACTGTATTGGGCAATACAGTAAATGGGTAACATACTTTTATTTTCTTTTTGTAAATCTGATTTTTTAACTAAATGACTCCAGTTAAAAGAATATATTTGTGAATCAGATAAGAATTATCAAGCCAGATTGTGGAACTTCTACACCAATTGTAAACCATCTCACCTACTATTAGAAAATTCCTTTGGGATTTCCTCCAAGCATTTTTGCTAGTAGGCAGCCTTCAGCTAGATCACCTTTAGTTAATGAATCATCAAATTTCGTCAGCTAAATCAAATCATGGAAAATCCTGGATGCTGCAATATATGTTGCTAGTCAACTGGCAAGTAATTTTTTTCAGAATATTTGTTGAATGAATGTGCCAGTATAGTATAAGGGAATGCTGTGTTATTGGAATTTTTGTTTTGTTGAGATATAACCATGAGTTCATTAAAAATCCCACTTTTCCTTATTAATAGTTTGTGTAGATAATGGCATTAGTTCATAATGAGAGCAATAAGACCTATATTGCTCATAGTGGCATTATCTTCTTATATGTAAAATGAACACACAGAAAACAAGGTAATACAGTCACCAACAAAAATCTCCTAGGAAGGAGAAACAAGATTTTTTAATGACCACAAGAAATCAGGATCTCAGTTTTAGCTGCCATCTAGGGAATGAATATAAATATACAGCCTATAAATCTGCCCCACTCATTGGAGACTCTTAAGATATGCTTAACATCACTAACCAAAACAATCTCACTTCATCCTCATCTTGCAACTTGTTCTCCTTCTGTCACCTCCTGATCACTTGTCCCATTTTAGTTTAGACTCAATTCCATCCATAAAGGAACTGCATATTCTATTAGCTTTATATTAGGTTATCAGTTTCCTCAACACTACTCTGTCCAGCATAGAGCAGTTCAGCATTCACTACATAGACAATAAAATGCATTCCCATGGACAGCGTGGGTGGAAGAGTGAGAGATTTATTCATTCCTTAAGTACAGCTGTTCCATTTCTAAATTTATCCTTGCACTTCAGCACTGTAATTTATGTTTCAAAATCACCCAGATAAGTGTGTCATACCAAAAAAGAAACTAACTTCTCGCAATCTGACATACAAGAACCACCATATCAAAACTCTCAATCAAAGTGAAGTGGGATATTTAAAATGTACTTAGATCTGAGATTCTGCAATACAGTAACAAAGGATAAGCACATCCAGACTTCTTCAGTTTATTCAATTTTGTTATTGATTATTTCCAGTCAACTGATAGAATGGGTTATACCTCACTGCAACAAGGGAGGAAGTAGCCATTGTCTTATTTCAGCCACCTCTCCTTGTATATATAAGCAGGCACCTAAAAAGATAGTAGCCATCAAATAAACAGCTTTAAAGAAAAAGGCACAGGCAAGACACATCTGGGCAAAGGTTTCATCAGTCATCACTTTGTATTCTATGAAAGAAGGGCAAAGAAATTAAAAATGTGGAGTGATAAATGCAGCAAGGAAGCATCAGGCACAGAAGCACAGCCCTGAGGAAAAGTCGAGAGAGAAAGCTTTCAGGTTGAGTGCAGGCTGAAAGGGGGTTGGAGCTGAAGAGTAAAAAACTATCTTCACTGGTTTAATTCCTGCTGTAGTCAAGGTAACAGGCCCTCATATATTCTTTCTAAATAAGCAAGATTACATCAAAGAAACACCTGACTCAATTTCCAATTTCTCTTCTTAATTTGAGCCACCAACAAAACCTAGAATTTTTGGCTAACCACTTAGCTCAAAGAAGTGGTACATTATTTCCTATTGTTCTCATCAATTGAAGTTCCTTCTTCCTTTTCTGCTACTGCTTACTAGAAATATAAGAATAATGACATTTTCAATATTGTGCAATCTGCAGATGAAAGACATTCAAGAGTTTACCTCTATAACCCTTCTCATGTAAAACTTCTGCTGACGTCATGTAAAGTAATTCTCTGTTCTAACCAAGACATGAACAGTCACATTGTCCCTATGATTCTCTAGTGCTTTGTAATGAATATTCATTATCATCTACATAATTCACTGGAAAATGCATAATAAGAAGCCTACATGCCATTTAAGACTATCCTACTGCCTTTGCAGCAGCAGATTCTGTAACAGTCTCTCTTGTTTATAAGCAGAATGGAATTATAGATAATTATCTATAGACTAGTCCCTTTGCCTGAGAAATCAGGAGGAGAAACTGATTATACTAGTTAGATATTTCACTGGTGCCATTCTGTTCATTTACAAAGGATGTACACAAAGTCCTGTTTCCCTTAACACTATAGGTAAAAAAAAAAAAAAAAAGCATCAAGCCAAACCTGTGCTTCAAAAAACAGTTCCAATCAGCTCCTGCACACGCTGCAGGTGCACATGAGAGCACTTCAAGGCTCTGGTGCACTCCCCAAGGCTTGGAGCAATGTTCAGGTGAACAGCTCTAGCCTTGCATTCAATTTTAGGCACAACAGGACCCAGCAATAAAGTTATTACAGGTATTTTGTGTAATAACTTTGTGGTTTATTCCCTGTTTTATTGCATCATTAATTGCATGAATGTGTGGCCTGTTAAACTCGTTAATCATGTCTTAAAAGTAACATCTGCCAGGGGCCTGATGCACAGATCTGCCGGCAGTCATTGCTCCACCCTCTCTGCCTGTGCACTTCAGAAGAGAAGCCTTTTTGGCTTCTAATAAGGCATAGCTGAGATGTCTAGTAACTTAGGCAGTAGCTTCTATTGCTTTAAGTCTTTCTTCACAAAGGGGCATTTAAGCACTCCTGAATTTAGCATGGATGAAGGCTGTGTTTTAGTACACCCATCAGTTTTACACAGGCCTGTGTATACACATCAGCTTTACACCAGGTCTGTGATTTATGGTAGCACTTAACACCTTCGGTAAAACAACAGAAAAAGAGAGAGTGTGCACATGCATATTGGTGAGGGAAATTTGTTTGAATAAAATAAAAACAGAGGGAATATTAGCTCAAACTTCAAATTAAACCTAAAGGGGGAAAATGTTTGATATTTGAAGAATGATGTTCTTTAATTGATTTTCACATCTTCACTTTTTAGTTTGATTGAGATAATTACTCAAATACCATATTGCATAGAATTTTCAAATTAAGTATAATGAAAAAAAGCCAAAAATCTAATGGGATAAAATTTGTTTAATGTTTCCAGAACTAGATCAGTCAAATAAGCTTTAAGGAAGCACCTAACTTTCTTGATCTTTATTTGCTGCTGAAGCACCAAATGATTAATTACCTATTATTAATTAAGATCCTTAACAGCATTTATGTTATATCTCTTATAATCTTCTCTCCATTTCCACTTATAGTGAGCACTGCTTGCCAACTCATAGACCTTTGGCTTCTTCTAACTTTCCTCCTTGTCTAAAGAAAGTTATTTGTTTGCTTTTTATCTCCAAAGTTATAAATCAGAGATGTACAGCAAGACAATCTCAATAATCATCCCTCACCCTATTATCTTCTTACAATATGTTAGTTACATACTTGTAGTATGGAAGAATCTCAGGCGCAAAGCTAGTGTCTAATAAAACTACATGTCTGCCTATCTCCTTTTTTTAAAACTAGGCTAAATACATACACAATGGAGAACCAGCGAAACAAAGGGGTCACTAACTCAAATTGTCCTGTAGTTGGTATTGAGCTAATTCTTCTATTTATTTCATACTGCAGTAAACTGGGTAATATATTTAACCACTATAATCTTAGAAAGGTAAAAGAAAACACGTGTACAGCCATCACTGATTCCCACTTACCAAAACGTATGTGCTAGCAATATTATGCCAACCCACTTTAAAAGTCAATCTTCAGTAATGTCTTAATTCACTTTAGTTTGGTAAGCTATTATTCAAGGAGAAGCTTGTGTTCTTAAGTCACATTTAAGCATTTTTTTAAATCTCCCTGTACATGTTAGAAGGAACATTTGATATATGGGACCACTCAACCAGGACTTCAGTAAATATGTTTTTATATACTCTTTTGCCCTCAAAGTTTACCTGCGACTTTAAGAATGATTCAGAAGCACAATGTTGTTTAGGGTTTTTTTAAATTCCAATGATATAATTACAAAAACACAAAGGAGACATGGAGAGAGAGAATACCACAACAGGCCTAAATTTGAATCTGTGAGATTCACACATTGAAAACAACTATGTTGCCAGCAAGCCTCACGTATACATCACATCAGAAGAAGCTGTGATTTTAGGAGTGTGATGACAGTTCTATATCCATAACTCTGTCCTAACAAGGCACATGCGTTAATCAGTTTACATCAAAGTTACTGGGAACACAAGGTCTATGACTAATTTGCATCAGAGTGAACAGATTGCAGTTAAAGTCAACTTAAGTTTGGAGGTGCAGCAAAGAGCTTCCAGTGATCCCAGAATACAATACTGCATCTTTTTCCAAAACCTCTGTGTGTGTTCACATTTGATCTTTAAGCCACCTTTTACCATCACTATGTTATACAGCACATCCAGATACTGTACAGTTCATATTTTTACTATTATTATTACAGATGTAGGGAGCCACTATAAAAAGGACACAACGGCGGTGAAATATACTCAACACAAAGAATAATACCCCAGGGCTATGTATCCAGCAATTTAAGTTATTTTTGTTCCTAAAAATATGTCTACTTTTATATATGTGATGTTATTTGTGAGAAATAGCACTAAATAGTGAACCAAGCCTGGGACTGGGAGGCTAGAACTCCTGGGCTAGAATTCTGATATGTTGCCAACTTGACATGGGCCACAGGGGAAGAGATTGTTTTGTTCTTCAATTTCACCTATTTGTGAAGCTGAACAGAATATCTAGGTGATTCGTTTTAAATTTTGTGCAGGACATGAGAATTTTTTTCTATGGACATCAAGTAGGTTTTCCCTAAGTTTGAAAGCTTTGAGAGCAATAGATAACCAAGCATGTCAGTAATTCCAAGACTGCTTCATCTCTCCAAGATTATAGTTTTCTCAGTCCAACCGGCACAACATGCCTATTTCTGTAGTTACAGGCTCTTTCTTACCACCTTCCTACCTTGACGGTGTTTCTAAGAATGAGTATCACAAGGCAAAATCATTGCCTTGAATAAGATAGTTAGCCTTCATTTCAAACACAAGCTTCCTATTATTGTACAGTACATTCAGGAATTCAAATCCAAGTGCAAAAAAAAAATTGCTTGGAAAATTCTGTGCTAAACCACAGTATAGAACAGAGACACATCCTTTATCTGGTTCATTTGTCAGCTAGCCAGTTCTCGTAATGACAAACCAAGAATGTATATTGTGACAAACTGAGAAAAAAATCCTGTAAATATGGCAGAAAAGAAAAAGCATCTATCCTAGGATTTGCTTATGTGTATTCTGCATAGTATTAGAAACAAATTTTAATGACCCCTTTCCCCCTCCTCCCATTTTGTGTTTTTTTCTTTAGCCTACAGCTTAGAAATCAGCATTCTGGCTAACAAGTCGCCCCTGAAATATTGTTTACCTTCTGAAACCACCAGTTATGGTCACTAAAGCGTCTGGTAAAAACATGCACACAGTATCCTTGATAAGTAGGCTCACTGCATCTGCTTCAGCCTTAGATACATAGGAAATAATGTCTTCATAGTGGAGAAACCCTGAAAAGCAATATTATATGATAAGCAACACGTTTTGATCACTGGGTAAAATATTTAGGACACACAGCATTAAGGAAGCCAGAAATAAAGCTGATGGTAACCTTCTCACAAAGAAAACCTAAAAGGACTACTCAATTCATATAAAGGACATGAGACTGCCGACCATTAGGTGCATGGTCAGGGTTATGACTAAATTGCTCTCTGAATTATGTACCTACCTGGAAGTTACAAGTTTGCTATAGAAATTACTGGACAGAGTGTCATTACATGTGTTGCATAGGATTTCAGACTAGATCTTCTTTTCTTCTTTTTGTGTCTCTACACTACATTTGGCCATTTTGTTATACATGCTTGTGCCCATTTATTGTACTTTGTGAGATCTTTCATTGTACGTGTGCCTTCAAGCAATGGGCATTGCAGCAGGTGTTGCACTCCAAACCATGATTTTGATGATTTTCAGACTATATATTCATAGTGAAGTCTGTGCTTTTAATCGCTCAAAAGATTATTTTACTTTCATGATATTTAAATTATGATGCTACCTCTCGAATGCCAATTCAAGAATGTTCTTATTTTCCCAAGAACATAATTGGGAGGACCTGATGATAAAGATTTCAGGCTGTCATAAAAATGCCAGTCTTCCACTCCCGTCCTGTGCTGGGCAATGACATTGCCCTGAGGTTCAGTCCTGTCACACAAAGTCTTTACACATCAGGATTGGACCCCCACCTGCCTACACTGGGCCCTACACCACTCCCATGCACGAGGCTCCTGACACTATTTGAAGATAGGGCCTCACCTGTATTGCCCCCACTGAGCCCCACATGCTGGTGTCAGGCTCTGAAGCTCCACGCTGCCCCCCACCCAGACCCTAGATCAGGGCCTGCACCTCCCTGCACACCTCCCTAGTGCACAGGGCCACAGCCTGCAGGGCTTCCCACCAACCTGCATGGAGCCCCATAGGCCAGATAACATGGCACCAGGGGCCAGATCTTGCCTGTGGACTGGGGGTTGAACCCACTCTGGTCTTGAGTTGCCAGGCTGGGTACCCTAAACTGCAGAGCCAATTTGCTCTATAATTCAAATTTGCTTTCTTTTCTGCCCAGAGCTTATGTACCAACCTGGGGTTTCTGGGAAGTTTGTTCCCTCTAGTCTTTCCTAGCTCTAATGCTGGGGGGTCAAGGGTAAATCCCCATGGTGTGTAGCACTATGGTCATAGCCCCATTTGGTGTAGCCACACATGAGCTCTCAGTGTGGGGTGTGGCCAGAGTCCCTTCTTTCCTGCTGCTCCAGAACCCAGGGATTGAATGCTGCCACTGCCTCTCATCCCTTCCTTTTCCTTGCTGCTGAATTCAGTTGGGTAGAAGAGGAAGGGGAAGGGCAAATAACGGCACCCATGGGCTTTGGAGCTACCTAAAAGCAAGGCCTACAGCCAGACCCCACTCCAATCAGCAGATATGCTCAGAGTTCCCTGCTTACATGGAAGAGTCCATAATGACCACGCAATGAACTCAGAGCTCACTGAGCATGTACAACACAGGCAAAGTGACGGGGTGCATCAATCCCCCTTGCCCTGTTCTTGGATCCACTACTGGCTGGGGTCAAACAAAACCTTCCTTAAAACAGGGTAAAGATAGCCTCTCCTATCCTACAGCTGTGTTTGGGATCAAGCAGGGTACCCTCAGCCCTCAGTTTCTTTCCACTGCAGACCTTTACCACTCCAAGAAACTATTCTATTTAGTTCCCGTCCTCCTTTCAGTTCTGAGCTAAAACTCCTTCCTTCAGACACAGTGATCACAGCTTAGGTCTATACTTCATTTCTGGCAGATTTGCACAACTCACAAGAATCCTGTTCTACCCCAGCAACATTCCTCCCTGCACGTATCTCCTGCCTCTTTTGTAGAGTATCAACAGCACAACCTTCCCTTACAACACTTCCCCTTTTTATTGAACCACTGACTGCCTTTTTATCCCCCAGCATCCACCTATTAGCCAGTCTTTGCCACATAACTTTACTAATTTCCTCCCAGATAAACTGGGTCTGGGACAGATGTAGTCAATCCTCTTCAAGGGCCAAACTCATTGAAAATGGGGAGCACCTATATCAGATGGTGAAAAAAAGACCCACTAGACCCACCAATTTGTCTTTAATCTGGGACTGTATGAACCTGGGTGATTTCAATATCTGTCTCCCTTCTCTGATAGTTTGAATGCCTGTAAATCAGTCTAGTACTTCTGTGAGTACCTAGCAATGTCATTTCTAGAAACACCCATCTCAAAGATGACCCTTCCTGGAATTACATGATTTTACCTAAGAACAGGAGCTTAGAGGCTGATTGACATTCAAAATATCCTGACTATCTATATGTCAGTCTGAGACGCTTATACTCAGAGGGTCTCAAGCAGGTCCAAGAAGGTGATCCTTCCGCTCTATGCGGCACTGGTCAGACCGCAGCTGGAGTACTGTGTCCATTTCTGGGTGCCGCACTTCAGGAGGGATGTGGACAGCATTGAGAGGGTCCAAAGGAGGGCCACCCACATGATCAGGGGTCAGCAGGGCAGGCCCTATGAGGAGAGGCTGAGGGACCTGAACCTGTTCAGCCTCCAAAAGAGAAGGCTGTGAGGGGATCTAGTGGCAGTCTACAAACTAGTCAAGGGGGACCAGCAGGCATTGGGAGAGTCCCTGTTCCCCCGAGCACTACAAGAAACAACGGCCACAAGCTAGTGGAGGGTAGTTTCAGGCTAGACATTAGGAGACGCTATTTCACTGTCAGGGTGGCTAGGACCTTGAACCAGCTTCCAAAAGATGGGGTCTGGCTCCTACCCTGGGGGTCTTTAAAAAAAGGCTGGACGAACATCTGGCCAGGGTCATTTGACCCCAGTACTCTTTCCTGCCACGGCAGGGGGTCGGACTAGATGATCTCCTCAGGTCCCTTCCTACCCTACCAACTATGAAACTATGGTTTGATCCTGCAGACTGATGAAATAGATTCAGATATGATTTTTAAAAGGAAGAGATGTACCCAAAATTATACACTGAGTGTCAGCGAATGTGAATAGAAAATGAGGGTGAATATAAGCAAGGCAATCAGAGATCCTAAGTTGATATAAAAACACACTGGGGGTGCCAAGAGAAAATATACCAACATAAGCTCCTTCTAGATTTATTTCAACAGGTCGATTTACTCCTGAACTTGGTCCCTAGTAGGTGTGGCATTCCAATTAAAGTTTCATTGAATTTAAACAGTTGCAAGATCTGTTTGGAATCAGAATTTGGGCCATTCTTAGTCAAAGGATGAAAGACGCTGTACATGTGAGTGCAATATCTGTGAGACTGCACCAGTACTTAGTATACAACTTGCCTCACTCTATAGGACTTTATTAAACCAAAGAATATTTCACACACTTCCCATATTAATGTTTAGAATGAAACCACACTTCACCTCATTCTGAACTGTACCTTGTGCTAATTCTGCTCTGCTGGAGCTCCCATTATGTGAACATGTTTGATTTTAACAGCTAACTTTATGACACAAATTTTCCTGTCATTTTTTTCAGCCTTACTCTACAGTATATGATAAGGGTCATGTTAACACTTTTATGAAGAGGGAGCCTACCAAGCCATCTAAAGTTTGTCGGACTGTGTAGCTCAAAAGAAGAGTTTATTGAACTTATATAAGCCTTCATTCAACATCAGTAGGCCTGTCAGCATCTCCTTTTATTATGGGAAGTGTCAGGTAACTTTAATAAGACACAATTTCTTATAACTTTGCCACACTTTAAACATCTGGGCTGAAGTTTTCCATGCTGAGCACCTGCTGGAAAATTTTCAGCTAAAATGACTGAGCTATTTCTTTAAGGCCAAGAAAAATACAGTATTTTGTCCATGTTAAAAAAAATTCTTGTGATCTTTTCTTTGAAAAGTTGTCCTGCCCCATGCTTTGACAAGGTGTGGCCTTTCCGCCAGTCATGTTCCAGTCATGTCCCCCATGAATCCACCCAAATGTGGCAAAATAATGAGCTTCAGTTAATAGAAATCCCTGTTGTTAGCTGCTAAATTACCCAAAGATGCAGTGCAAATTGAGCAAGTACCAGCCTCAAGTTAAGTGGAACTTTCTCTATAACTGCAGTTTTGGACTGCTGTGGCCAATGTAAGACCTGCATATGGGAATCTGACCTGAGTGTAATGAGCCTGTTTCTCCAATACTTTCATTGTTTACAATACTGGGCCCAAGCAGCAGGGAATAGGAAACTGCCTGACAAAGGTAACAAGAGCTGGCTTGCAGGATTGGACCGGAGTAGAGGCATAGATTCACACAAGGCTCCTGGGTAGGGAGATGATATGAATTGTGACTTGCATGAGTTGGCAGAGGGAAATGGACTAGAAGTCAGGTTGGAGGACAACTGGGAGAGGATGAACAAAGAGTCTGAGACCAGGAGTTGGGGAAAGAGGGGGACTAGCTAGACAAAAAGAGTACAACTGAGAATTAAGGATGGGGAGAAAGATGTAGAAAGGGAGATAAATTTGATGAGCTAATCAGGTGAGGGAGAGGATTAGCAGTAGTTGGGCAGGGGAATTGGGATAAGAACATAGTGGAGCACGCACTGAGATTCCAAGCAACCCCAGTAGGAAAAAATGGAACAAGGAGCTAGTAGAAATGAGGAACAGGGGTCAGAGAGGCAACTGGAGTCCATGTAGGAAAGAGACACAAACTGGACAAAGAATGAAAAGAAAGGAAATTAGGAATGGATAGGCAAAGAGATTGTTACTGGACAGTCCAGAAAAATGAAATTAGGAATTACAGCATAGGAAGACTGCATCTGGGATCAGAAGACCAAAGAAAAGAGGACAAGATTGGGATGAGGTGCTGGAATGGGAAGACGGGGCTTAGCAAAATCAGGCCAGAGGGAACAGAGCTGAGGGTTCACACCTGAAAAAGACAGGACACCTGAGAGGACTGAAAAGAAGAATCCAAACCCAGTAGAAAGCACTGCTGTTTCCAGCTTGGAATGGAACCTGATTCCTGAGCTTCACCTTTTCTCTGCTATGAGTGAACTTCTGAGAAATGCACTAGCACCTGTCCCTTCTATGCCTTCTAGCAGTTTTACTATTTGGAGAAGGGCCTCTTCTTTAATCTATGAAATTAAATGCAGGAACTTTAATAATGTTTTAGAGTCAAGCCCTCACATGTTAGGAAATGCCAGAATTATGCAGTTTTGAACAGTTTCTTTACTACATAAATCCAGAATCATTCTCAAAGCAGGTCTAAAGCACTGCAAAACTCAGGGAATCAGTGGAAACAATAGCACATGCTCATGACATTAAATACTGTATCATGATTCATATACACAAAAGGGCCAGATTAATATTGTACAACCATAGCTCTGCCATTTCCTAAAATCTCAGTGCTTGAACTCACAACTACAATAATGTTCTTTAACATAATTATTTGCGCGTAAAAAAAATAAGGAAGATTTTTTTAAAAGAAGAGATTATATTATCTAATTTAAAGAATGAGTATAGGTTTTAACATATGCATATGTTTTAAAAGAAAACATCCCTTAAAATAATAGTATGAGATCTCAAAAATTCTTTTTAATATCATAATTAAATATTAAAAATATATTAAGGCAAGAATATGAAAAGGGCCCTATTTAAATTTTGAAAGACCTATCTAATTAATGCTGTTTTCAAGGTAGTAGAGCACTGAGAGACAGATTTTTTAATTGGATTTTACCTGCTATCTGCATTCGTGACAGCTTCAGAGTCTTCTCAGCTTTTACTTCTTCCAGAGTTCGAAAACCCATTCTGTACCATTTTTCAGTTGTCTTCAACCCCACTCCGAACACAGAAGTAAACAACTAAAGCAAACAGAACAACACACATTTCAGTGAAATACAAACAATTGGTGGGGCAACACAGTGCAGCTTTCTAAGGGTACGCTGGATTAAGAGAAAGTAAAACACAAAAAAGTCAAAAAACAAACAGGCTTGTTAGCAGGACTATAACGAGAGAAGAATTCATCCGTATCTAACTAACTTCAGATGAGTATAAATTCCTGTGTACAACTCCCCTGTTCAGTCAAGTGCTTTTATACATTTCTTGTCTTTTAGGAACTTAACATCTAAAAAATAATAGGTAGTGTCCCACCCACTTGGTATGAGTTAGTTATAAGTGCACTTTGATCAAAAATTATCAGTAGGACTAAGAAACTATATTTGTTTTCAGCATTCAGGGATGAAAAGAGTAATTTTATTAATCTTTATGGACATATACAGACATTCAAAAACTAGGGGAGGAATCAATTTCAGCAGTGACAATGCGTAGGGGGCACATGGGGGTGCATGTACACCCCCTGAGAGTGTTGGTGCACCCCCTGACAGGCCGCGCTCCCCGCTTAGGTGACAGGCAGGGGCACTGGTGGCCCTACTGTGAGTGCCTGCAAGGGAGTGGGAGCGCCAGATAAAGCGCCACAACCAGTTCCAGAAGCGCCGCGGCCACTTCCTGGTCACCGTGTTCGGCCATGGGAGACCTCCCCTTCCCCCCCACCCCACCGTTCCTTGACTGGTTGCTGGGGGGGGAGGCACATGCGCCCCCTGACTAAGGTAGCACCAAGCGCCCATAAATTTAAGTTATGTGGTTTTCTCTAAATGACCTTGCTTAGATTGGGAGCAAACTGCCTCCCTTTTGGGGAGGGAGGCATAGCAGCATTTCTGCATGCCTCTTATTGTGCCCTGCAGACTCTCTAGGGTGCTAGAGACTGCCAAGCACCCAATCCACCCTGACTGGCTGCCAATCATGGGCAACCATGCCCCACATCACACACCAGGACATCAGTATGCAGCCACCCCTCACTCTGGAGAAACATGAAGCTGGCCAGCCCCAGAAGTCTGCTACATCAGGGGTTCCCAACCCCCAGGCCATGGCTCAGTACTGGGCCATGAAGGGTTGGCTGCCAGACTGGAAGTGAGCACAGACTGGAAACCCCAGACCAGCAAACCACAGACTGGAAGTAACTGGCATACTGCGGACCGGCAGCCAATCCTTTTTTATACTGAGTATAAAAAAAGGTTGGCTGCCAATTCACAGTTTGCTGGCCCATGGCCACTTCCAGTCCACAGTTTTATGATGGTCCTCAGCATTAAAAGGTTGGGAACCTCAGTGCTACATCACCAACCAGTTCAGCATGCATAATCCACAACCAGAAAGGCCATCCAAGAGGTGCGCTGGTCATCTAGAATGTCCTGGCCAACTGCTTCATCCACCGCAACAATCCACAGGAGGTGGTCACCAGCTTCCACTGCATGGGCTTCCCCAACTGCAGGAGGGCCATGGCCAGTACCACATCCCCATCCTCTGCCCACCCAAAGGCAACCTGTGCTTCCTCCTGCAATGAATTTCCTGCCAGTGACTCCTCAGGCCCACAGTGATGCCATACATCCACAAGAGCTATTTTTCTGTTGTCCCCAGTTTCATCTTTGGTACTGTCATCGACCTTTCCTTCATGATTGGGGACCTGGCTTAACCCATCCTGCCTTGGCTCACGAAGCCCTACTGGGGGCAGCTGGACTGCCTAAAGGAGCATTTCAGCTACTTTCTGAGCAAGTGCTGCATGACTGGTGATTTCTCCTTTGGCCACCTCAAGGCATGCTGGGAGGATCTCACCACATGCCTCAAGGTGGAAGAGGAGAATCTGCCGAAATTCATCATTGCTAGATGCATCCCCCACAAGATCTGTGAAACCAAGGAGGAGGTTTTCCACAAATCCTGGACAGAGGTGGCACAGCATGCAGAGCATCATCATGCTGTTACCTCCCCACCACACTGGTTGTGGGCATAGCCCACCCGCTTCCCTCCCCCCACTTCTCTCCAGCAACTTTGAATTTTTGCCAGTGCCTAGGCCTCCATCACAGTCATGTGGAGTGGGGTAGAGCCATAATGTCCTGGGCAGAAGGGCATCCTTGCTTAGTTCCAAAGTATTCACCAGAACTAAGGGGAGGCTAGGCGTGAGTGCTGAGTGGCGCTCCATGTGTGGTTGCTGCACTGGTAGTCAGTGGAGTTTTGGGAGTGCTCTGTGTGTGTGAAAAGGGGGCAGCGAGAAGCCATTGGAGGAGTGGAAGCAGAACATTTGTGACAGTATTGTCAGAAACAGTGTCCTGGGGGCTGGATGTGTGGCCACGGTCTGCAGGGTCAAGAACCAATGGGGGTGCTCCCACAAGGAGGAGGGCAATGGGCATAGGTTTGGGGCCCAGGGTCCTGATGACCATGGCATTGGAGCTTTCCCCATGGTCCTGCACATTGTGGTCTGTGCATTCAACAGTGCCTGAGAAAATGTGAGGGGGACTCAGGTCTAGCTGCAGGTGGACCTTCACTCTGAGATCCTGTGATGAACTGGGGACCAGCACCAACAGGCCAGAGACCTTGGGGACCACCCCCATTAACATACCTTGCACCTCACGGACCCCAGGGACCTGCTCCCAGGCACCTGATTGTACTTTCATCCTAGGACCTCCCTGTACCTCCTCCTCCAGTGATGTTCCTGCCAGTGACTCCTCAAGCTCCCCAGTCGTGCTGTACATATGTGAGGTGGTGATGGCCCTGTCCATGCTGAAGAAGTGGGACAGCTCCTCAGAGAAGGGTATGCTCTGCCTTTTGGCTCCGAATTTTTTATTGGTGTTATGCACACACTTGTACTGAATCTTCATCCATTTAATCTTTGGTCCAGCCCTGCACCCAGTCCTCATCATGGCTCTATACTTACATCTGTTGGACAATGTGTTTGAACACACCCTTGTTATGCTGCTCTCTGGCAGAGCTGGTCCTGGGTCTCCTGCTCACCCAGGGGGCAATGAGATCCTTCATCTCCCCATGGCTTCAGTTGTGTGACCACAGTTGGGAACTGGAGAAGGATGGGATGGGTTCTTCCATGGTTTATGCTGGTACCCATGGGGTCTGAGTGTCTGTGAGTGGGTGAAGGTCTGGCTGTGAGGAGATGTAAGGAAGGAAGGAAGGGTGGTTGTATGTGGGTGTGGATCCCAGCACATGGCTCTCCCTCTCACTCCAGCTGGGTGTGGTCCCTGCTCCACAGTGACTGGGGCTCCACTGAACAGGCCACTCCCATGACCTCAAACTTTCCAGGGGCTTCTAGCAGGTGCCCCCATAATGGTGGCAATACCCCATGCCCAGGATCATTTCTGTGCAGACCTAGTCCTGATGTTCTGCCCCCTGCCACCCTGTTCAGGAGAGGGGCTGTCTATGCTGGGGTCCAGGTCACAGGGTGCCTGCCTTTGGCCTCTGAGATGTGGTGTGCAGATGCCAAGGTCAGGGTCCATGGGGCTGTGCCCAAGTGTAGAGGCATGGGGGTCCCTGGGGGTGCCAGGGTCAGTGTCTTCAGGGCTGTGCTTGAGTTCAGGGGTTATCTGGGGCTCAGTGTTGGGGTCTGCATGTATGTTGTAGGGTGCTACATGACAAGGTGTTGGGGGTGTGAGGGCATGACTCTGAGATGTGGGTGCCCAGGTCCCAGGGCTCATGCAGGGAACACAGATGCCTCACTTCTTGCTGCCTGCTGCAGCTGACAGGTGGCTGGAGGCAGGAGGCAGGGCTGTGATTCCTTAGCACTGGGAAAGCCCAGGGGCAGGGTCTGCTGGGTACTCAGCCAGAGCAGCCCAGCATGAGCCAAGTGCTACCACACTTCCTGCAAAACACGCTGAGATGCCAGAGGTCAGCAATCTGACTTGAATTGATAGGCAGAAAAAAGCTATTCTTCCAAACTACCACAACGACTTCATAGTATGAAGGAGAAAAAAAATGACCCAAAGTTTTCTACTTAGTCTATTTAGACCTAATTTGTTTCCATTTTTGAACTGCAAGCCTTTGCTTGTACACTTGAACTTTGATGCTACTCCACTCCCAGGAGATAGGATCAGTGAGAATAGTCTGGATCTTTAAAATCTACATGGATGGAAACAGATGTCAATGGAATTCTGGATACGGAGGGTATGTAAATAAAAACAGTGGCTCTATATTTTAAAAAGTAACTTACAAAATATAAATTTGGACCTGATTCTGATTAATTATTTTTCAAAATTCAATTCAATTTCAAATGAAAATACAGAGGGTGGGGGTTTTTTCAACTGTTATAAATACAGACTGACAATCCTGCAGGCCTTCTTACACTTCTCACTACTGGTTAGCCTTATTTGAAATATAGATTTCACATGAGTAAGGGCAGTAGCTTTTACATTTGCTAAATTGTATTGTGTTTGAGAATAGAGCAGTTGTTTGCCATGACCCTGCTTAAAGATAAGTCTTCCTGGCCTAAGACAGTACTGCTGCTTATCTTTTCTCTCTGCATACATCTTTCTCACAAACATCTTTTCTAGTGAAGGTGCCAGTATATGCTATCTGCCAGATTATATTGGGCCTGTGTCTAATTCCGTGCTGCTGTCCTCATTAATCCTCTCACCCTACACACAAATGTAATGGCACACTAGGAAAGATTTGGTAGGGATGGTCCCTACAATGATACCTGGGTCTTCCTACCCGACTAATCATAGCCAATGATGGTCCCAGGTGATAAACCTGGGATTATATCAAGCTGTACCTCTGGTGCGCCTCTAACTCTAAGCTGCTCTTTTATTGGGATAGGAGAGATAGTATTATCTCCCCCTAATATATTTAGGCTTAAATTGGTACAGGTGCAGAGGGAGGGGAAGTTGGGTCATTCAGGCTCTCCTGTTGCTACAGAAAGGTTTTTTATCACACCCATACACCCAGGTCTTGGGAAGACAGAGCTATGATCATTACCCTTTAGTTAATAAAATTACAACTCAGTGAAATTCGGGGTTTCTGCTTAATGGGAAATTTCTTATTAGGTTACAGTTCATTTTCAGTTCAAATTTTCTGCAACCTGGAAGCTCACTGGGATCTGCAGACACTCAGGTGGGGTACACACATTGAAATAGTCTGGGAAATTTCTCCTCAGGGGGTGGGGCGGGAACCCTTTCCTGGACACTCCTGAACAGACATTTGACTGCTGAGCCTCTGAAGAGCAGAGAACTAGCAGTGCTGATACTACATAAACAAGGGACTCCTGTGCACACATCTCACATCTCAGTATGCTCTCCAGACTCTCTCATTGTGCTTGGAGACAAATGGCAGCAATATATAGGGAAGCTCCAATTGGCTGACCCAGACTGCTCACTGTCTGCCAGTGTCTCCCTGCAGCAACATGTGGGAATTGTGAAAGGGACATTTTCTGCTCTTTGCTCAGCTAGAGCACTTGAATCCATCTTGAGTGACACTGTCTCCCAGAGCATGGGGGGAGGGGGAAGGAGTGGGGGAAATCACCCTGGAATGCTGGAAGACTTTTCTGTGGCTTCTCTCAGAAGGAGATTTGTACAGGTATTTGCTCTCTCAGGACAGACTCAGGAAAAATTTAACCCTGGTTGCTCCCAGGTTATTTTTCTCCTGGAGTAGCCATTTTCGCTCTTGGAAAGAAATTCTAAACATCTGTACACTTGTGGTTTTTACTGAGAGAACAGCGACTCTCCCAGACGAAACTGAACGTTTATACATGTCCTGAGTGAAACTGATGTTGTAAGAGCAATAAACTTGGTAGGAATGTCAAATGGCATCGACTAGGTGGTGGTGGGTTCCCAAGGTCTCCAGTTCCAGGGTAAGTCAATCATGGAGGGCCCTGGACCTCCAAGGTCCCCAGTTATATAACAGATGCACAAGGTGGGCTACATCATAGCTCAAACTTCAAACAAATTACTTGAAGCTCAGAACAGCATTCCCCAATTAAATGTTTTTGTCTGAAAATTTCTAATGAGCTCCACTAGCTATTGTTACAGCTAAAAAGTTGTTGTTATGTTGTTTTAATTATTAAATTTTCTTCTCCATTCACATCAAAACAGAATTGCATCCATATGTCCCCACATTTCACTGATTAGGTCACAACTTTGGCAGCAGAAAAAATCTTTGCACAAAAGGAAATGTCTTTGGTGGTTTTGAGCTGGATGTTAGATAAGGAGGAGAATGCCCCACTGAAACATCCAGTCTATACAGAGGCTGTGGAGCCAGGCTAAACTACCACGCTGCTTCTTCCAGTAAAGCACAGGATTTTTTTACACCTTATGTGACCACTGTGTGCCATGTATGACCTCTCAATCACGCAATATCTTTTTTGGGAATTCCCAGAATAAAGTTACTATAGAAATATTAATCCATGGGATTAAAAAACAATATGGATTTTTGAAAAAGAACAAAAGGGGAATGAATTATTAAAAGTTGTATGTGATATAAATTATTACAATTACTACTCAGCAAGGTCAGTGTCAGGAGAGAGAATCAAGGTAAACTACTAACACAAGCTAGACTGCTTAGCTTTGCAATTTCAGGTGAAACACCAGATTTTAAGTCACATTCACTTTCATTCATGACCTGCCTTCTTCTTTTATCTGTGTAGTAGTGCTGCCATTTAATACGTTGCTTTCTACTCCTAGGTTTTTCTACTGTCCTCACTAATTACAAAGCAGATGGTTATCTCTCTGATTGCTCAAAGACACCTACATTCATAAATAATAATGGTGTGAAAGTTGAATAGGAGAATCTCATTTTAGGATTTGGTTGCTTCATTTATAAAAACATTAATATTTGCATCATTCACTCCTGGGTAAGGCCTATCAATCTGTACGTAAAATGAAACTAGCCACTTGGTGCATCTACGTATAAATTAATCTGATGCAATAAACTCCAGCTCAGTTCACACAGTTTATTGCTCCCAGGCTCAGCATTTACACAAGTGCCAGGGACCACAGAAGGCTGAGCCAGGATGGCGCAGCCCAGGCTGGCAAAGGGACCAGGGGGTCAGTCTGCCAGCCCAGGGCTGCTTCTGCCCAGCAGAATGTGCTGGGGAGGGGCTGGCTGGGGCACAAGGGTGCTACAATACAAGGCTAACTGGCAGGCTGCTCCACGCTGTAGCACCCTTGTGCCCCGGCCAACCCTCATCACTGTCTACACGTGTGCTGCAGCAGAGTAAATAAGCCGCTGTAGAATAGTACTTGTGTTGGGCAGTACTATCCTATGGCAGAGTTAATTAGTTTACTCTGGCCTAATAACACAGCTCATGTAGACAGTGACACTTTACTGCCGAGCTAATCAGGCAACTCGGCAGTAAGTATCTCATTTAGATACACCCACTAATTCTGAATGAATAAGTGGTTTTTCAGAGTGGCTGGCTGCCAAAAAACCTGAAACAAATTCAATTTGGTCCAAACCAAAATTTATGTTTTCCCCTCTGATCAAAGCAAAAACTAAAAAAAAAGTCTTTCAATCCAAAGTAAATAGTTTCATTTTAGACAATCATAAGAAAAGTAAAGGGCTAGATTCCCAGAACTGCCAAAACAGAAGGGGGTGTCCCTCTTATCTGATTGCCCAGGGGTTAGGTCACTCACCCAGGTTGTGGGGAATAAGTTCAATTCCTTCCTCTTTCAAAGGGGACATTAACTCTTTGGAAAGGGCCAACTCTTTGTATAAATAATTAGATGCTCCTCCAGGACAGACTGGAATCCAGGTGGCTCCAAAGCCTGCTGGCAGCTAGGGTATATGTATTTAAATCCTGTCAGGCAGCAAAGGGAACTGAACCCCTCTTCTGGGTGAACTTTCTAACCCCTGAGCTATCAGATAAAAAAAGATATCTTCAGCACCGGCACTTTTGTGAATTTAGATCCCCAATGTTTTTTTCAGCTAAAGCTATTCAGCACAATCTGGTCAACTTCACAAACAGATCTCAAATATCCAGCATCATATTTCTTGATGAAATTACTATTCACCAAAAACAAAAACCCCGAGTCACTGGCATTGGGATTTTAGTATGTTTTGCTTCCATTCATTCAAAGATAATTTTGAATACCAAGTTTGTTCCAAGAAACAAATCAAAGCAGATATGTCAAAGATGTAAGCAGTGTTCAGTGGATCAATATCTCAGGTGGATAGTGACATGAAAAGTGGAGAAGAAAACCTCCTTGCTCTCCCAAAATGTGTTCTTTATACTCATTTTGTCAATACTGTATCTCTCAACAGTTGCACTGCACATTCATAGGGTTTTGATGAATAGCTGTACAAGCCACATATAATTGTGCCTTTCTATTGGATCTGCAGCCTTTGAATTTAGACCATACTAGCTGTATCCTGTGTTTTTCTAATGAGATTAATTCTTTGGAAGTAATTAAGATAAAGAATAAAGAAGGATGAAAATCTTGGATAATATTAAATAGGAATTACACTAGATTTTGTGTATATAATGGATGAAATTACTTTGTCTGAAGCATGGGTGTTTATGAGAGAATATAATTATTTTTAATCTTATTTTAAAAAATCATTTAGATTCTTATCTTTTAATGTTTTTGCTAGCTCTGCATTTTCTAAAAGGGCCATTATTGGTTCCAGAACAATTGCAAGAAACTTTATTAACTCTGTGTAATGGTTAGAGATCTATAGAAAATGGACTCTAAGCTACTGTCATTTGAAAAAAACAAAATTAACTTTTTATTCACTATAAACTGCAATTCTTTAGCGCTCAGTGAAGTTAGATGCACAAAATTCACTACCTAAGGTTTTTTTGTGTAATAGATACCCCATTCCTGATACTGTATTTATTGTTACTGCTGGATTTCTGGTGGTAAAAGTCACTGTATATTGACTCACTTTTTACAGTCTCAGTAATGAGAAAAATTATTCTCCAAATGTTTGTTGTCATTCATATATTCAAAGTTGCTGCAATTTGGTAACATTAAAAAACTCATATTTATATAATGCTTGGTTTGCTTACAATAAAAAAAAATCCTACCAGGCTAAGAAGCCTATTGGGCTCATGCAGTTAACTTCTAGAGACCTAGTTTAAAATTCTGGCATTAGTCATACAAATTCAGAATCAGAGTTTCACCAAATTTTTGTAGCCTCATCCTTTTTCTCAGTAAACATTTCTGTGTATTACAAAACTGCCACACAGCTGGGAACTATTCAACATGATAGTCTGCATGCAACAGAAGCTCCCATTAAAATTACAGCACTACTGTAGAGTAGGACTGATACACTGTTGGAGCAGTATGGATATAGACATTTGCAAAGCAGCCCACGCTTCTACTGTCTTATGCTTAGCTGTTGTTATGCTCTGACATTTTCCATGTAAGATATTTCTAAGGTGCCTATCACATTGGTATCTAGGCAAGTTAAGGTTTACATAAACCTGAAAACTTATGGCCTCCAATGAAATATAATTTTAAAAGGAACTATAACCAATTGTCTACAAATTTCCATAGGGCAGGATTTTCAGAAGGGTCTGAACTGAATGCCCATCAGTTTCTGGGTGTCCATATTCACATACGTATAAAAGAGTTCTTATTCTTCATGTTCTATATTAAAAGCCAGTCACTATTTTCATTTCTTTGTAGCACCCTGTCAGATCAGTGAGAGTTACTTGTAACTATTTATGGTCAGAGTTGTCCTTACGTGTGTATCTCACTGGGTAATCACCATTTATATTGTGAAGTGTGAGATATACCCATTGTTCGTGACATTTGCTAACTGTGTATGATTTTTAACAGTGCAGTGTATTGAATTACCATCGGTTTTTTGCATGTAACAAAATGCACATTTAACAGCACTGATGTAATGATCACAGAATGTTCATTATAATGTTATTTTAGGAAGATATTACTGAAAATGTCTAAAGCATGAACTTAAATCTGAAGGAGACGCAAGTTTGGTCACAACAGCTTAGCAATTGCCCAACTAGATCAGCCCTAAGGTCCACCTAGCCCAGTATCCTGTCTCTGACAGTGGCCAATAACAGATGCATCACAGGAAGATGCAAGAACCCCATGATAGGCAAATGTGAGGTAATCCATTCCCTATATAATGTTTTATTCTGGTCTCTAAAAAGTTTGTTTTAACCCCCAAAGCCTGAAATACCCTAATACCTTATCCTAAATTTTTATCATGATAAATTATGACAACTCTGGACCCCAGATTTTGTTTTTACACACACACATGCATTATGTATATATTTTGTTTATATATATTTGTTTAAACTATATATAAAAAAAATCAAAATGGTGTGTATGTGTGTATACACGTATGTAAACACACACACACATATATATATATATATCCACTCCAGTTTTGACTCCTGCTATATTCTTGATCTCAGCAACTGTCACTGAATGCCCATTTATTTGTGTATTATGAAAACAGAAGATCTTTTCTATAGATAAAGATCATTCCCTCTTATTTATTTCCTAAATTAAACAATCTCAGCCTTTTAGATTCTCTTGTTTTCCATAATCCAGGCTTTCTCATCACCTTTTTCTGATTATGTGCAATAAGAGTTTTACCCGTAACATTAATAACCAGTACTAGTCTCAAAATTATAGATTATCTGCTTTGTCTTTGTCTTTATAATGTTCTCTTAATTAAAATAAAGCTTGTGTTTGCATTTGAGTTTATCCGTAGCAAGAAGCATAGGCAATTGCTAGCAAAAAAGAAACTAGGTTTCCTTATTTGCACTATATGCAAGAGAGAAGGTTATGCATGAATACACATGCACCATATCAAATTTTGTCAGCAATAAAACACTGAAAAAACTGAGAGTTCCTGTGGTGGAAGAAGCACTGAAAGTTTAGTAGGTGGGAACTCCTCTACCACCCCATCTGATTCTGTGCTGTGCTGTATCCCAAGCAGAACTGTCACTTTGCTTGTGAAACTAGAAAATGCCTGCTGACAAAATTATCCCTCCATCCTTCCCCTCCTTTTTCCTGGGAGGCACATTTCACCAGAATTAAAGATAGCTCTTAGTCATCATCCTCAGCCTGACATTTTTCCAAGATCAGAATAAGACTTGGTTGTGACAATCATGACTAATGAAGCAGAATAATATTGGGTTAAACCTAAGCCAGAAAAGAGTATATGTTACATTGTTTTTCAGGAGAAAATTACTCCTTAATTTAAGTTCAATACCAATTACATATGTATCACATTAATTAGAAAGATAGCTGATTTCAGAACAAATCTCTTTCTACTATGCAGCTTCTTTTTTACTAAGTTACTCTTTCCTTAATATTGATAATTTAATACTTGGGATGCCCCTTTACAATAATGTACATGGCACGATTCAGTGAAGAGTGATCAAACAAATATTATAGCTACTATGACAAAATTACGAAGAGGATATACTTACTTTGAATGATTTGTATCGTTCATCATTTAATATTTCTTTAGCTTGACAACTCTCTCCTTCTTCTAGTATTTCCTGTATGGAGAAGAATAGAGTACTTTTAGAATAAAGATTTTAAATTAATTTATCTTTAATTTAATATTCCAATAGTACAGTAGGAAGTCATATCAGCAGGTGAACACTCATATCCCAAACATGCACACGCACACATGCACAAACAGAGCATTTTTGGTGAACAAAATAGTTTTATTTATTTGCAAACAAATCCTGCAATATTTATTCAAGTAAAAAAATCTCACTAATTCAGGAAAGGTGTAAAGGTTTGAACCATCCAAAATATTTCACATTATAAAGAAATGGGTCTGTAATCAAGAAATTACTCATCATAGTTGGTAGGGTCAGAAGGCCTGAGCAGATCATCAAGTCCGACCCCCTGCCATGGGCAGGAAAGAATGCTGGGGTCCAATGACCTCGGCTATCTGAGGTCCTCAGTTATCCAGCCTCCTTTTGAAGACCCCCAGGGTAGGGGCAAGCACCACTTCCCTTGGAAGTTGGTACCAGCTCCTAACTGCCCTGACTGTGAAGTAGTGCTTCCTGATGTCCAGCCTGAACCTACTCTCAATCAACTTAAGGCCATTATTCCTAGTAAATAAATCATCAATTGGAAAGCAGTTGTTTCATTATGCAGAGTAGACTGCATATGTCATTATTCTGTATTTGATTAAACGTATTCATTTTAAAAAAGAAAGAGTTATAGTAGCAGTGGGTATATTTTTGCTCTGTATACAGTCCTTCCAATCTTTCTCCTTTCTATTGCCTGGAGTTATACTCAAACTCCCAGTCTCTAGGTCAGTAGGGACTAAGCGCACTGTAGAGGTTATATTGTCAACTTCTGAAAGAAAGGAAAAAGGAAGGGGGAGTCAAGTGAATCACAAGAGTAACTTCTCCACACAAGTAAGTCATTCTGCTCAAATGTCTACTGCGATGCTAAATGTCTGCAAGGTGCTGAAAGAGCCAAACTTATTATGAATCCAAAAGAAGAGGGATTTCAGCAAGAATGTACAGTTTGTCCTTCACCTATATGAAAGAATCATGTACAACTAGAAGTAAGTCAAAATATATCATCACATTACTAAACTGTTTATGGGTTTTGCTAAAATAGCATTTCCACAGGGATAGGACCTGGGAACATAGGACTCAAAGGGGCTTCCTTGGTCAAAATATGCGGTCCTCTGCATTTACAAGCAATCATTTACCCAAGTATTGCCCAAAATGGCCATTTCAAACTTTCACAAAGAACTACAAGGCAAAACACAGAAACATGAAGAACACCCTACAACATGCCACAGGTAAAAGCTACCAGACAAGAGTATTGCAAAAAGGACCATATTCCACACTACAGAAAAAGGCAAAAGTCCCCACAGTCCTTGACAGTTTGACCTCAGGGGAAAATCCCTTCCTGGCCCCAAATTTGGGGATCAGCATCGTGACAGCAAGACCCTCTTGTCAGTAACCTCAAAGGTCTTAAAGTATTGACAGGAATGTAGTAACACCCCAGACAAAAATGTGAGCCTTAACCGTGGCCAGAAAAAAGCAGCCCCAGAAGCCAGCCACAATCATAAGAGGGGAAAAATCCCTGGCTAACAGGTGACCAGCAAAAGCCTTGAAGCATGAGACCATCTTCTGTGTTAAATCACATCAGGCTAAGCTAACCAATATTGCCAGAGAAGTCTGTTACATCCAAATTAGAGAGAGTGGGTTTTTTAAAATGACATATGCATTTTTTATCATTAGTATCAATAATAATGATAACAAAAATTCCTGGACCACCTTAATTCATTTGGGAAGTTTTGTGGCATGTCATATTAATCATAGATTTAAATTCAAATTATTGTAAAACTTTCCAGAAGTTACTGAGTCTATGGTAGTAAAATATTTCATAGCCTAAAACCATTGCTAGATCCAACAAAGTAGGTGTTTGCCTATGAAAGCTCATGCCTCCCTAAACTAGCTAAGTCTCAAAGGCTATAAACATTTGAGACAGGCCTGCTTTTCCCAGGGTTTGGCCCAGATCAAAACGGGTGCATCTCAGCAGTGAAAGTTGTAAAGTTGAGGTTAATAAACGACTTGAGCCATTTATAAACTTCACCTGTCACTGCTGTTCCTCTGCCAGTAGATGGCGAGGGAGAGCACAGCCTGGCTGGCTTGCCTCTGGCATGGCCTGCAATAACTCTACAGATGCGCACACAGCCTCGTCTCAGGAAAAGTCTCAGCGAACTTTATATGGCATACTGCAGACAGATTTGAAGTAGAACAAAACATTTGTACATCTGTAGAATCCTGCGGCAAATGCAATGTCTATTTATGGGCTAAGGTGCCCTCCTGCCCTACCTTCTGCCTATACCTTATTACAGGAGACATACATACTGGTCTTCACATACGCACATCAACTCAGTCTCTCTCATTGATATTTCTAAAAAATGTAAAAGAAGCATCTAGCACAGAGATCGCTAATGTTACCTCAATGACACATTTGACTTTGTCTCCCATGCAAGGCAGTCCTTCTATATTCTTCATTTTTACTATAGGAAATGGAAGGAATTTCAGCACAGAAGCTGCTCTCAAGAATTCCAAACAACCTAGTCTGTTTTCTCTGAACTCACAATTTTCAGCCAGTATCTCAAAAGCATCCTGCAAAAGAAAATAAATATTAATACAATATATAAATGGCAGAATTTGCAGACGGATTTGCAGACTTTTTTTTATGCAGCTACTCACTTAACGTCGTAGTTACGTTCTTGAAAAATGCAACTTTAAGAAAAACAATGTTAAGCAAATCCAATTATGTCACAGTAGTTACCTACTAGCAGGCGGCAGCCAAACAACGTTATAACCAAACATCGCGTGACTTCAAACGTGTATGTTCTCTAATAGATCAGCGATGTAATAACAAAACAACATTAACCAGGACAATATTAAGTGAGGAGTACCTGTACAATAAACATAAGCAATACAGCCAACCAGAAAAACTTCAGTAAAGCCTTCTATCATTGGAAAATTCAGTTCTGACAACATCAAAATACTAGATGAATTCATGTAGTTTTCACTGAAAATTTGTTTTGGAGATGAGCTGGAAGAAGATGAGTCCAAGAATATTGAAGTGGGATGTTTATACAATACTGGAATGAAATATTTCATTTTTTTTTTCATTTTGAAACATTTTAATTTCATTTTATAGATTACAATAGAACATAAAATATAACATTAAAAGTTTTTTAAAAGCATATTAGGTCAATCGATATGGAAAAAAATGTATTTGTGAAGAATTTTGAAATGTTGTTGTTTTGTACTAATTCAAAACAAAGCCAAAGATTAAAATCCTTTGGGAAACAAATTTCCATCTTTCACACAGCTGTCATAAATAGGGAATGACCTACAGGAGTAAAGACTCCTATGTTTGCTTAATAAAAAAAGACCTTGCAGTGAACTGTCACCTGGCACTTGACATTTGAAGGCAATTTCACCACCTCCCTGAATTTGAGAAAACTCTCCTGAGCCTGCCAAAGGAAAAGTAAAATAGCTCCTGCAGCTTTTAGAAATCTACCCAAATGCACTTTATCCACCATGTCACTACATGACATCTTTTGGTTTCTAAAGCACACTCAAGGAAAACAGTCTGTGGCAGGCCCTACCACCCCAAGAGTTTCTTCTCCTTCAAGGTACAGCTGTGTTTCAAGTCAGCAAGCTCAAATAACAGTACATGCCCCTCCCCCCCCAACTTCTTAACCCATGCAAAGGGGGAAAAAACAGCCTTTTATGATTCTTCATTTATCTTGGGCCCTGTTTATTGAAGCTGTTGCATTCAAAAGCTGTTGATAGAGAAGTGATGTTCTTTAAAACTGGAAAAATTTGTAGAAATATGAAATGCAGACCATTTCAGGAGTATGAAGAAGTTTGGTTTTTGTCCTTCCCAAGGTAAAATTCTATGTTTCAAAAGATAACAAGCTCTGTGACAGTGCCTGAAGTCGTGCAACTTTAAAAACAGTGGTGCAGGAATTTCTGCAGGCTGGTACAGAGTAGCAGCCAAAAATTTCAGTGCTTAATGAGACCCTATGTAAATCTCATAAACTCTCACATCTGCAATAGCAACTGTTTTTCTGTTTGGTTGGTTTTATGAGATTTTTTAGTGCACCCTGTTTCCAGGGCAGCTTCTCATTACATTGACAAGAGCTATGTAAAATGTGTGAGTAGAATCCATGGCACGCCAGACCAGGAACCATTGGTCTATGAAGGTTTGGATATTTCTTCTTAATGCTAACAGCACTGCCCATCTACCCTAAAATCTAGTAAACCCTCTTTATTTACTTTGCTTGCCCTCCAGTAGCAGTAGCTTAATTTCATCCCTGTTGCTGCTCTCTTTTGACCCACAGGCCACTAACATCCTCAGATACCAATGAAGGGTTAGCTGTCAGAATACTTATACCCCTCTGCTCTCTAATCCAGAGACCTTCAGAAAAACAGAAAGAGCCTTCCTATGCTCCACATATGACCCTGTTAGTACATCTCTCATCATTGTGCCAGAATTCCCTTCCCCAACTAAGCAGGTGTCCGAAAGGAGCTGGAGAGAGAAAGAACGAGTGAGGTTTTGACTTCAGTCCCTAAAACTGACACAGGAAGAGCTACAATCATTATTTTTCCTGGGAGCAAGGGAGGAGCAAGAAAGGAATTGTTACTCAGTGTTCCTTCTACAGCAGTATAGCCATAATCTACCTTTGCAAAGGGCTGATCTTGAAGGCTCAATCTGATCCCAGGTTAGATATCTAAATAAAGTAACCAAGTGCCTTTGTATACCAAAGACAACCACTAGAATATACACAAAAGATGATGTTACCTAGAAGGAAGGCAGCTGGTCAGCAGTTCAAAGACTGATGCACAAATAGGTGTTGACAAATATGAAAACAAATACTATGAAGAAAAAAAATATATTTGGACAGCATAAATGGGCTGAACATACTAATACAATCAATAGCAAAAATGAATTCTGGGAAGTGGATGAAACCATAATATATAACCAGCATAATTGTCCATACATCTAAAATTCTATCTGCTTCGAATTTCCAAACACAGTGGGCCTGGTTCCAGTTCCACATCATTACTCCTCACATTGATTAACACATATCAGGCTAGAATTTGACCCACTAAACTGAAAGAATACAGTCCAATAAAAATAATGTAAAGTTTTCAAAATTTGGTCTAGGATTCATTTTGATCAGTTTTGCAAACACTCTTAAAAATAGATTTATACTTGGGTTTTATATTGACCTGACAGTTCACCTTTAAAAGAAAACAGGATTTTCCCTTTCTCTCTCTCTCTCTCTCTCTCTCTGTGTGTGCATTAAGATTTTGAAATGCTGTAATTCTTTCTACACACTGCATGCCTGTTCACTGTTTTCATTCAGAGAATATTGACATATGCTTTGCTCAGGGACTGCATTCTGATTAGGATGATTTGTTTCACCTTTCTCTGAATCCTTCTTCCAGTCAAGCAGGGATAGTTTTCACTGAATTTAAGTGCAATCTCCATTTTCAAGTTACACAAACCAAGTTATAATGTCCAGCCTCTTTATCACTCCTGCTACTAAATGATTTGATACTCTCATACTGGTCTATATTATTTTGAATTTTTCTGCTTTCCATTCTCTGGAAAGGACAGAGAAAGAAGATTCCAGCCAAACAGATTTACCTATAAAGGCCCAAGTCATTCATTCCATTATCTATGGTTGGATCCCTTGCTCAGATGCAGCCCACTGAAGACAGTGGGACTCTGCATTCTGTGTAGGTACAAAATTTTCAGCTATATTTAAGATCAGATTTCACATAGAAAACTATGGTTAGGGAGAGGTATTTGTCACAGGGGGGCCATCTCGAGGCCAGTCCAATCACTGGCCTGCCCACCTGTCTGGGGCAGTCCATACACCTGACTCGCCTGCCACACTTTTGTTGGAATTGAATAGCTGTACCTAGGTGGGAGGCTGCCCATTTAATGCCCTGATGCCAAGGGCATAATGCAGCACTCTGAACCACCCCTGCACCATGTCCCATGCCTCACAGATGGCATCCAAACAGTTGACTCACATAGCCCTTTCCAGGGCCAAACTCTGCCCTTGTGCTGGGCCTCTTTCATACTACCCCCAATAGGGCCACATTTGCTCTGCCCCATTCTTGAGCCTCAGTCACATTGCCCTACTCTGTATGGCCCTTCAGGCCCCCTTGGCCCTACTCCATATAGCCCTTCAAGATTCCTCTCTCCCTCACTTGGCCCTGATCCCTCTCAGACCTTCAGGCTGCCCAATTCAGGCCCTAATCTACAATGGGGCATCAGGCCTACCACCCCATACTCTAGGCTAATTCCAGCCCCTGGCCTTCTCTGGCCTCAGGCATCCCAAACTCGACCTACAGCCCACTCAGGCCTCAGGTGTGTGTCAATGTGTCTGGACCCCAAACCTGTCCCCTCTATGGGGTAACCCACCAGGTCGTGGGGGCTGAGGCTATAGGGCACCCCATCCTCACCTTTCACTGTGGAGGCACAGGTGTGGCATTTCCTGGAGACTACCCCACTACAGACAGCCCTACCACAGCATCCAGCATCCAACAGGGTGTAGTTTCAGGTCTTACCCAGGACCAGCAACTTCCTCCATCCCCATCCCCATAGTTCCTACCCTAACCTCTGGCTCTTCTGGGAGCAGTAGTACTCAGGCCAAGTAATGTTCATCCTTCAGCTCCCCAGTTGCAACTGGCCAGCTCTGCTCTCAGGGCCTGGTCTTACACACAGGCTGCCCAGCCCTCCACCAATCAGGCAGCTTCCTGGGTGCCATGTGAGCACCTGATTGGGCCTGCCACCTGCTTAAGCCCTTGAAGTGGCAGGCATCAAAAGGTGCACTGCCACAGTGTTCAATTCCAAATTTCTGAGAAATTCACAGCACTGGAATTGTAACAAGAGAATGAGCACATAGGTGTTCCACCCGGCAGCCAACCCTTCACCCTTGCTGGCAACCAAGGGCAGAGTTCTCATAGGGAAATGCCTCCCACACCTTCTACAGATAAGGGTGACCCCAGTTTATGGAAGATATGGAGGGCCAAGGAAAGGATATGCCCCTTCCCCTTCCCAGACCAGAGTGACCTTGGTCTGTGGAAGTGAAAGGAAGAACTGGCCACTGGCAGTTTGACTCATCCTGGTCCCAGACTGGGGCAAGCCAAGCCATGGGGAGATGCCCCTTCCCCTGAATGTTTCACAAACTGGGGAAGCCTCAATCTGCAGAAGGGGTAGAAGTGCACACCCATTCAAACTGGTGCAGGAGAAGACACATCTTCCTGGTAGGAACCGCACTAATTTTTAAGGAACAGCCAATACTGTTCTGCAAAAAATGCCCCTTGAATAGCTGCACACTTTTTGTGCCATGTAAAAGGCATTTCTCCCAACACAAATGTAACACCTTTCCATAAGTAAAAGTTTAACCTTATTGTATATACATGTCCTTTATCCTACCACTAAACACAACTTTATGAAACCCTTGAAATCTTGTTGTGTTTCTTATATGCTGAGTTGAGGGTTAACAATTTGCCTGCTTTCCTGCAGTGTTCTGTACAGAAATAACACTATTCTCATACAATAGGTCCAGAAACAATTCCTGCTTGATTCTCTCATTGTTTCCTCTATTGTTTTCAAGGACAAGCTTCATCTAACATAAATTCATCAGGACATTGTCTTGTTACAAAGAATTCTGCTTGCTATATGTTTTCTCTGCAGAGTAACCTTATCCCTCAATCTCCCCAAGGATTAGTCACCTTTAATCTACCTCACTAGAGGAATCCTATTCCTAGCTATATATTTATTTATCAGTTCCCTCTACCCAGACTAATAAGAGCTGTGCTATCCTTTATTTCAGAACATCATATGAAAGACCTCTAGAGATAGATAGCTATTGAGGAAGATGTCTTATTTGGTAGCTTCTTTAGCTATTTATATTCAGTTGGGTATAAGCATAGGTATAAAATATTCAAAAAGGAGGGGAGAAGGTCTTTTTTCTGAGACCTGATAGTCTATTACTACAAAATTCACAAAAGTTTGGTCCTCAACAGCTATATTTAAAGCCATTATACCTAAGTGTTGATGGTGTTTCATTCAACATATTTCTTTATTCATTTCCTTTTCTTAATTCTTTAAGTCTCCAATGTCTTACTGTATTAATTTATTTACACTATAACATAAGTATGTTTTTTAACAGAAGTGGGGGTGCAAATTTGAGTCATAAATTATATAGAACATGAACCCATAAAGGGGGAATACCTTTTTTTTTTTTTACCACTAATGTAAATTGATGTAGATTTCCTTCAACGAGCAAAGGGAAGTAGTATAGTATGTTTGTATTTTGGTGCAGGTACTCCAGCCAGTATTCCCTGTGATGGTGGAGAGGTGGAAGATATTTCCATAGAGGTCTTTTAATCAAAGAACAATTTTAATCTCCTTTGAAAGCTCTATAACAAGCCTGTGCTATAGGCTGTTAAGAGAATACCTAACTTGTATGTTATGCATGTCAAATCCACTCCGTCTCCAGCCAGCAGTTCCTCTTTATTGGTTGTGATAGCCAACTATAGACCCATAAGTGGAAGAAAATCACAATGCAAGAATCTTGTGCGGCCAACACTACCTCTCTGGGTGGCCTTCCAAGGGCAAGTAGCCTGTTGCAAACAAATCCTGCCCTTTGCCAACAAACACACAGAGCAATTTGCAAAGATTTCAATGTAAACTTGAATGCAGTACCAGTTGAGGGACTATATAATGTAAGAATGGATATTTCATGATTGCCACCCAAATCCTCATGAATCAGTCCCAATATTATCCCAATATTATAGTATTGGTTTAAGAAAAATTACAGGGCTTTTTTTATTAGGGGGTGGGGGTTGGTGGGGGGTGGGGGGGTTAATAATACACTTCAGATAGTTCCTAATTGCTTTCTGGTTTCTGAGGCTTTAGTTACATCAGTATCAGGCTTTCAGTATTCTTCCTCAAGCATTAGAGCCAGAAACTACATTGTCAGAAATTGTCCATCAAAACTGTTTTTCAAAAGATAATGGGGTTTTTAACTAAATGAAACTTTTTGTGGAAAAAAGGAATTTCCTTTTTGAAAGAAAAGTTCTACTTTTATCCAAAAATAAACTCCCCAAATTGGTTTTGGAGTTTTTGTTTGTTTTGATAAAAATAAAGTAAAAAAAACTCTGTTGATAAAGAACCTGTTTTACTAGAGACTAGAGAGAGTTCTAGGCAAAAGGTATGCAGAAAGAGGGAGATTAAGAGGAAAGTGTTTCCCTTACTCAAGTAAAATTCCTTGTTCAGTATGAGAAGAATGTGATACTTCCTTCTTGTCAAATAACAGCAAGAACCCCCAGCCAACACAACTTTTGCTCAGATTATCACCTTCCATCTTGGTGTCAAGATTACTTCCCTGCCCTTCTCATTCTCTCCTTGGAGTATGAATGTACCTAGCTTACAGCAAGCCGTGGTTGGCACAAGCTTTTCTTTTACTGACGCCTAACCCCAAAAGAGTTGCACATAAAAAAGAACTAAATGGTATTCATACCTGCTGGCTTGTAAAAACAAACCAGAGGAACAGAGATATATAGAGAAAATAATTTCTGCATTGACCTGCTACACACTATGTAATAATGATACTGAATTAATAGGGTCTTCTCCCTCATTTGACTTGCAAGCTAAAAAACCTTAAGGTATATCTCCCACACCATATAGCAGGCTATTGTATGAACATTTAAATAGATTAATTTCCCATCAAAGTTCAAGTTAACCTTGCATTAGCTGTCATGATAAATGTGTCTGCATGTATCAATGGCATTGCTATTTTAGGGAAGAAGTTGCTACTTATTGCCAGTGGGTGGACAGATCTTGGAAAAGCTGTGTCACTACCTTTATTTAAAAAGGCAATCAGATGTAGCATATTAGTCAGAGGTTGTTGACAGTCAATGAAAAAATATTATCAAAGCATTCTTTTTCAATCAAGTTTGCATTATTCAGTGTTTTCCTCCTTTTGCAGAGCTCATTAAGCTATTTTAAATAAACAATTAAACTAGTATTGAATATGCATTATTCCCTGTACAAAACATTGCCTGCAAATGCTGCAATTAATTATAAATCTGTCTTTCTACATGGAATCAGTTTTGACATTTTGATAGAGTTGTTTTGCTTTAAAAAATAATACAACTAATTTCCAAGCAAGTAGCTATCTATGCAATACCCTAATATGCATTAGATAACATTCAAGAGGAAGAAAACCACATAAAATAGCTCTCAATTGATCAATTTTATTTTTCATAAAAGAAGTTTGTAACCTACTAGAATTCATCAGAGAAATCCCATTTCCAGCAACATAATCAAGAGTGTATTATTGACCACACCCCAATCCTGCAACATCATGGCTTCTTAACTTATATACTGAAATGTCTCACACTCCTTACTAATTAAACAGAACACTGTGTGCCCGCCTCCGCTCTAATAGGTGTTCCCATGCCGCTTTTGCCCAGGCCCAAGATCTCGTGTGCCCTGGGCTTACGGGTGAGCCCCAGAGGTTACCCCTGCTGACGTCAGGGGGACCCCTTAACTCTCCTGCCATGACTTTGGATGGAACTTCAGTGGGGGGTCCTCCCTTGGGGCAGCCCAGCACGTTTCTCGGCAGGTACTCTCGGGGCTCCGTCCTCCCCTACACCCCAGCCACTTGCCACCTGAAGCTCTACCTCTTTTTGGCTTCCACGGTGTCCTTGGCCTGCCGCTCTCTTGCTCCCAATTTGCCGGCCGGCCGTAAAGGTCTTCGGCTCAATGTACAGCCTACTGGGGTCGCCAGCCTGGCCCTTCCGCCTCGGCTCCTTCCTTAACCCTTCTGCCAGTGATACCACTGGTTTCTCCACTGGCTGTGCTGCTTGTGATGCGGCCGGTTCCCTCACCGGCTCTGCTGCCTGCACTACGGCCGGATCCCTCACCCGCGCTTCTGCCAGTCAACCAGCCAACC
>NW_005842518.1:616837-634473 GCF_000455745.1 Alligator sinensis
GGAGCCGGCCCCACCACCAGCACTGCTGCCGGTTGCGTTGCCGGCTTTCTCGGAGCCCGCTCTGGCTCTGCCCCTTGTTTTCTCCGCAGCTGAGTGCGGCGGCTGATCTCCTCCATGCAGGAGCTCACTCCTCTGGTCTCCTCTCATCAGCCACCCCGCTGCCTCGGCGGGGCCGCTTTTTGTTCCTTCCGGGAGGCGTCCTCCGCCCCTGCTGCTCTGCCGCAGCCGGATAAACGCCCAGCTGATCGATCACCTGCGCTGGCGTCCTCGGCATGCGCGCCTCCTCCGGCTCTTCCGGCTCTGCGGGAGGTAAGTGGGACTGTTTGTTGCCCCGGGGTTCCTTCAGCATTCCAGCTCCCCTGGGACACACTGATTGTCTATATAAGTGAAAATAGTTGAATGGAAAACCGAATGCCTAGAGACCTCTAACATGTTGGGGACTTTCATAGATCCCAGAGCATTCTTCAGGGGATGAGGCTTTAATTAAACATGAAAGAAAGATGGGCAAAATTTCAGCTCTTCGCTTGGTGAAATGTTTTCATTGCACAACTTGCTTTATTTCCTCAGTCCATCTATGTAATGCATGGATAAGCTTTAGATTGTAAAAGAAGGTTGCAACATGTGGATTTTGTCTTTTGACCCTCAGAACTAACACTGTTCTAACCTAAAAATCTACAGATTTTTCTTTGCTAAGTGAACAGAGGTGTCTATTCTGAAGGAAGATCTGAAGCTCAGGTAAAGGGAAAAAATGATACAAATTGTTATTCTTTTCCAGGATATGTAAAATATTTGTGCAGCTGTTTTGTGGCCTCTCTGTAAATGACAGAGTAATTTAGTTGCATTTGTTCCTGGAACAGTTTGAAATTGTGCAGCCTATGAATCTTTTTGGATTCTTAAATCTCTGTCACAAAAATAATATTTCACCTATTTCATTGTGTCAGGACACAGGAGATCATTGGGTCACTCTTTGTTGCTGCCCCACATCTCTTGCACTACAGTGCTCAACATTTAAATCTTCAATTGGCTATTACAATCCTCACATTTTTGCCCACTTAATGACTCTGTAATTTCACGTTAAATAAATACTTTTTGTTGGGTCTTTTGGAAATAGATACTGGGCATGTCTACAGAAGACATTTACTGTTGAGTTACCTAATTAGTTCTGCAGTAAATGTCTCAGCATGTACACATGTGGCCCTATTAGGCCACAGGAAATTAATAAACTCCACAGCAGGTTAGTACTTGTAAATACAAGTACTATCCTGCTGCAGAGTTTTTTTGTGCACAGCAACACACATGTAAACAGTGTTTTGTTAGCCCAGAGGGCTAGGGCACTAGAGTGCCTCAGTGTGGGGACTACCTGATAGCTAGCCCCACACTGAAGCACCCGTGTACTGCCAGCCCCTCTGCAGCACATTGAGCTGAGTCAGAGCAGCCCTGGACTGACCTCCTGGGCTCCCTGCCAGCTGGGGCTGCTCTGACCCAGTTCAATGTACTGCGGTCCTGGGCACATGTGTAAATGTGGTGCCCAGGAGCAATAAACTCTGGCATGATTTGCACCAGAGTTTATTGCTGTGCATTAATATGCATATGTTGAAAAGCCATTATACTGGCACTAGCAATTTAGGTTAAATTGTTTTTGTTCTGGACCATATTTTTTTAACTTGAAGTTTATTCAGTAAAATGTAAACCTGAACCTGGGTTATGATTCTCAGACTACAGTTGCCAGTATTCAAAACAGAACCATGTAAATTTAAATGGGCTTTAGAATGAATAATCCATTCAAATACAATGGATTAATTATCCTCTCACATTCACCAATATAAATCATAAGTAATTCTATGAGTTGATGAAGAGAATCAGTTTATCTTTTGTATAGACTAAACAAAAGATTTCATTTCAGGTCAAATTAAGTATTTAGGGTTAATGTAAAATAACATTTTCTGTTTTATTCATTTTGCAGAACAATAATTCCATTATTCATACAGCCCTAAAGATACTACAACCTAGTTTTAAAACAATAGCAGAGAAGGGGAAGAGAGAAAATGAAGATAACAGTAATAATGTAATGTGCATAACTTCATGGTTCTGAATCATGGAGATAGCAATATATTATTTTATTAAAAATAAATATCAGATGGCATCAACTATCCCTGAAGTTAAACATCAGTAGTTGCTTGGTCCTCAGCATGACCATAAACTCCACTTGCCTGGAGGGCCTAGTGGTAATGTGGTGGGGCTACTTGGGCAAAGCTCCTATAAAATACCACAATGGTGCAACCTCCAGAATAAGGAGAGTATAGGGAACCTCAAAACCCTAGCCCCCGCTGCCTTGTGGGTACTCTTTGGTTGGAGAAAAGCTAAGGGACATCACTCTGACAGAAACATGCCTTTACTGAGGTGTTAGGCAGTCTTATCTGCTGCTCTCTGGCAGAAGCTACAACCATCAAGGCACTGAATATCTGGATGCGGTCTGGCCTTTGGATTCTGCCAGGATGGTCTAAAGTGGGGATGGTAAGTCTTGGGCAGCCTGCACTCTTCCATACTCTTGCCTAGGCATATGTGTTGAAGGTCTTGATGTGATGGTCACAGGACTCCATACAAGCAGATTCATCAGGCATCTGAATAGACCTCTTATGTGTACACCATGATCCAGTGTATCGATGGTTACCTACTATAACAACAGAACTGGAAGTTGAGGAAAAGTAAAAAGGGAAACAGCAGTGGCTTTTTAACATCCCACGTAGCATGGAAGACAGAATGAAGGCAATTGAGAGAGATGAATTCAAATGGACACTTACAACTAGCATGGGACAGGCAATTTTTTCGGGTGGAAGGCTATTTAATGAGTTTTGGTGAGCTGTCAAGGGCTGCAATGGTAGCCCCTCCCCTTTAGAGCCCCACCCTTGCCCTGCACCCTGGTTGCCTTCTTGGCACCAGAAGTTCCGCCCCTTAACCTGTGACCTTTGTCACCGGAAGCCCCTTCTCTTGCCCCAGAAGTACTGAATTTGGGAAGGAGGGGTTGCCATCTTTGAACTGGAAAATAACAAATTATATACTAAAAATCAAACATCCACAATAATATATCTTAATTTTATTTAAAAGAAATATTTTTGTCCTGATCCATGTGTGTTTGCATCATATATATATATATATATATAGAGAGAGAGAGAGAGAGAGAGAGAGAGGTGACTGTGCATAATAACTCAAATGAAGTTTTACTCTTGTATATAATGGGGGGTGTGGAGAGGTGTGAGGAGTATGAGGTTTGTGGGGGCTGTGGGTCTGTGTGGGATGTGAGGGAAGTTGTGGGGGTATGTGTGGATGTGGGTGGCTATGGAGGTTTGTGGGGGGGTCGTGGGGATGTGTGGGTGTGTGTGTGGGTTGGTATGGGGTTTGTGGGTAGTGTGGAGGCAGAAGGTGGCTGGGAGGCATGGTGGGTTGGTGTGGGGTGTGCATGGTGGGGTGTGGGTATGTGTGTGGTGGTGGGGTGTGCATAGCAGTGAGTGGGACTGCACTCCAGAGGTGCACAGGTGTGTGGGGGGGGGGTGCATGTGAGGAGGGGTGTGTGGTTTGTGGAGGGATGAGGGAGAGGGTGTGGGTGGGTGTGGTGTTTGTGGGGTGAGTGAGTGTGTGGGGGAGGGTGTGGTTGTGGAATTTGCTGGGGAGGGTTTATGGGAGCCCCCCGTGCATGCCCCCTGAGCCAGTCAGCACCTGCTCTTGCCCCACAACATCCCGGAGCCACCATGCCCTCTGGTGCCTCCTCACTGCCAACAGAGCGCAGCCCCAGAGTGCCCCACACCTGCTCCAGACTCACCCCCACCAGAGTAGATCAGCCAGAACCCAGGCACAGCCCCAACCCCATGCACCTCCTGCCCGTGCCATGTCCTACTGCCCACAACAGGGCTGAGGCAGCTCCACAGCTGCCTTTCTAGGCAGACCAGACAGCAGCAGCTTCTTGTATCTGCTTCCACCACTGGCCCCAGCCCCATGGTACTGGGGCAGACCTAAAACACAGCCCCGACTGAGCGCGCCCCACACCTGTTCTGGACTTCCCTGCTTATGCTAAACAACAGCAGCATCACCAGCCAGGCAGAAACAGCTGGTCATCACAGGGGGAAATCAGCCCTTCCCCTTGCTGCTTACCAGTGCTTCCTGTGACAGCCACCTGGAACCTGCACTGGGCTGCCTTGCATCTCCACTGCTGTCACCACTGCCTCCAGGCTGCCCCACAGGGCAGTGGTGGCAGTGCAGATGAGACACAGGGCAGCCCAGCGTGGGCTCTGCGTGGCTGTAGCACAGAGCGTGGGCAGTGGCGAAGGGCCACTTTCCCCCTGTGCTGAGCAGCAATTTCTGCCCAGCTGGCACTGCTGCTGCTGCTGTTTAGCATGAGCAGGCGAGTCCGGAGCAAGTGCAGGGTGTGCCCGGTCAAGGCTGTGGCACGGGTCCCCATCAGTGTGGGATTGGGGCCAGCAACAGCAGCAGATACAAGAAGCTGCCTCTGCCTTGTCTGCCTAGAAAGGCAGCTCAGCTGCAGAGCTGCCTCAGCCCTGCTGTGTGCCCAGGGGTCGGCAGGACATGCCACCACCTGACAGTACCTGGGCCAGGCAGGATTGAGGGACCTGCTGCAGGCCAAACAAAGTCCCTCCATGGGCTGAATCTGGCCCGCAGGCCGTATTTTGCCCAACCCTGAACTAGCATCACTGGTAGAGTGTAGAGTGTAGTAATGAAGTAAGAGCATTAACTCTCTTAGGCTTGCCCCGGGTATCAATCTGTGAAAAGGTGAAAACATATAATGTAAGGTAAAGTGTAAAACACTGGGAGGAAATTTCTGCTAAAGAAAACATGCATATGTCCAGAGAAAATAGCATATTTTTGGTAAAGGATGTGAATATAGGTTGCTGAAAAGTTTATATCCTATTTGTGTGATACTTATTTAAAATTATTTAAAAAAATAAGCAACACATTTCCTCTTCAACCAACCCACCTAACCATTTTCCTTAGGAACACACAAAGCGTACCTCATGTTACTGTTTTGACATATTGCCTGGAGAACTTTCTTCTAAAGAATACAATGTCAGTGTGAGACAGGAGATGTTATTTAAAGCATACATCTTGTTTAGTGTTTTTTCACTTACAAGAACCCAAAGTTAATTGTAAAAGGAGAACTAGGGCACTGTGTAGGTCTGATGTAAAATACAATAAAATAAATGTATTGTGTTACAAAAGTCATGGATACAACTGACATTTGTAACATATGCCTTTAGGTATAATATTTACATGGAAAAGGAACAGAGAAGAAAATGAAAACAACCACCATTTTTCCCAATAAACAGCAAAGAAAAACAATCTGGCATCTTCTCCATGCTAAATATTCACATTCTTATTACCATGAGTAAGAGCCAGAGTAGAGTAGCATTCAGTAGCATCAGCAATAAGCCCCAGAATCACAGAATCATTTGCCACCAACTAAATTAGCTTCTTCTGTAAGAATTAAATTGTATTCCTCTCAAAGAATAATGCCTCTCTGAATTTTATTGCAGCCCAGTATTAATATTCAAATCCTACAATCCCTTTTGGGCAAAGCAGAATGACACTGTTTATTTTACCACATGAAATCGTGATGCAGCCTCCAGTGCATGCTTTTGGAGGAGTATGGAAGGGTAACTATAAGTTAATTTGAGAACAATGCTTTGCTATTTTATTCTCTCTCAATCTCAGTGCTTAAGACAGAACCACAAAGACAACCTATTAAACAGCCGCCTCTGGTCAAACACATTGCCCTGTGATCCTGCTGTCTTACTCATGGAATTGACAGATGGTCACACACCCCGCACTGTAATTTACACCAACTGTATACACCAATGTAAATTATAGTTGGATAAGGAATGGACAGATGTGAAGTTATCCTAGGGTAGCTGCACACAGTACATGGCTATTTCTGTACCTCACCAGTTAAGTGGTGGGAGAGTAGATAGCAGCTTGCTTGTCCTCAGGAAATGGCTCCCCAAAAATGGAAATGGACACTGCAATTTTCAGGGATAATTTTATACAAGGAAAGTTACAATGGTTTAAGGGCCTACGGCATCCATCCATTGCTTCTTTTAAAGAAGTACAATGCCACTTACACAGGGAGTTATCTTACCATTGCTGAATAGCTACAATTATATGTAGCAGGCTTGCCTTTTGGAGCTTGGGTTGAGTCCAAGGCTTGAAATCTTGCTGTTTTGATTGGCAAAACATCCACCAATCAGGAGGCAGCAAGAGGCGTGAAGTCACACTCCTTTCCTAAGGGGAGGGGGAGAGGAGTTCCCCACCCCCGGACCTGATTAAAGACTGCAACACTTGGGCCCAGAAGACTTCAGGGGCAAAGCACTGGTGAGTAAGAGCTGAGGACAGCTGCTCAGCAGGTCAAAGCAGTAGCCCAGAAGCACTCCTGAAGACTTCCATCAGTAGGACCTTTGCACAGAGTAGGACCTTTGGAGCGCTTGGGCGGCTCAGGTCCTCAATCCCCAGAATGAGGCTGGGAGGTTGGTGCAGGAGGCACTGCACAGAGGGTCCAGAAGCGGACCAAGCCTGGTGCTGCACGAGGCAGCCCAGGCCTCTGACCCATAGTAAAAGGTTGAGTTCAGGGAGCCAGACAGTGCTTGGGCTACTGAGCCAGCAGACAAGGCCGAGCCTGAGGCCCCAGAAGCCCTGCATAGAGGAGCCCTGTTCCAGGGGACAGTGACCTCCACAAAGCCCACTGCAGGTGAGAGAGCAGCTTGGCGCAGAGGATGAAGGCCACCCTCCAGGCCTGGGAGCCATGGGTTGTAAGGAAAAGAGGATTCCCACAGGGGAGGGGGAGTCCCCCCTGGTTAGTTAAGGGCTCCTGAAAGTGGAGGGCCCACTGGAAGGGCCCCCCTAAAGTTACCAGCTTCCTTATAGGGCTTGGAAAAAGCCCAAGGGCATTGGGGTTTCCCCTTGGGATTAAATTTATCTTTGGGGTTCTTGCGCCATAAGTGGTGTGATGGCATGCCTTATATTTTGTGAAATCTCATGTTTCTAAATTAGTAGATAAGTAGAGTCCTAAGGCTCTGCTGGGACCCCCTGTTGCTATTATTTCACCTGTTGTTTACTTGTATTTATTTGTCCCTTATTTATTGTTCACCCATACTTATCTATAGTTTATCTGTTGGCTATCTATGTTTATTCTGGAGTTTCTCTGTTTCAGATCAGATACATACCTGTGACTTACCTGTATCTGGACCACTGGTATAAGGTTTTATGTCATTTACCCAGAGGGTATTGTTTATGTTACTGGTTTAGATATCTTATAAATATATATATAATGTACATATGTTTATATCCATGTTCCTTTCCCTTGTGATAAGTTAATGTAAATAAATTTGTATATAGTTAAGTCCCCTGACTGTCCTGGCCTGGTTCTATAGAGAGGAAGGGAAACTGAGCGGTCTGCAGTCCCGTCCCCCCACCAGCACACCTGCCAGCTAACAATCCCCTTCAATTGGAGAAGGGGAGTACATACCCAAGTTACCTGGGCTACATATACAAAGAAGAACTGTGGGATTCAAGGTAACAAGTTCAAACCTTTAATAGTCTGAATATTCAGGTATTTACAACTAACATAAACACAGCCATTATATCTCCATCACAGCTCTGATCATTGTGTGTGTTAAATACTTTGTAGATACAACAAAAGTGATAGGCTTTCAAAGTAATCAAAGCACACTTGAGTTTCCCATTCTTGTCTCATTTTTCCCTTTGTTTTGCCAATTGAAAAATTGTTTTCATTTGTTCTGACCCTTATGTATTATATGAGCTAGATTGCCTTTAGCTACAGATTAGAACAATAGGTGGTACCCCTAGGAGTCGTTCTTGAAAAACTTGCACCACAGAAATACCTCTCCAAATGATGGTCTCTTCCACACTGTCCCCTTTTTTCTGGGGGGAAGTAGTCATTTGCTATTGGCATATAGCAACAAGCTGCAAATTGCAGTTCCCCTTCTCTTAATTTAATTCTGCTATAAGGAGGGAGAGCTAATAAAGCTTCTCTGAATACTCCATAGCACCCCTTTCCTCATAACCTTTCACCACCTGCCAAGCTGCTTATGAAGGGAAAACACTGAGTAAGTGTTTATATCTTTACACCTAACCCCAAGCTTTAGCTAGCCTGTGAAGGGGCCTAGAGGGAGTTTGTAATACCTCTTATGCACCTAGGAAAATAGGAGGTGTTTGGAGTGAAGCTTCATTACATGTGATTCTCCCTAACCAAACTTGACCTTATATTAGTGACATAAATCAAAGCTATCTCCTTATAAAAAAAATGTCTGCTGTCCAGACAGCTGAAAATCAGGACATTGTTATAACCACATCCCTGACAGCATGGGCGACTGATGCCTCTTGAGTCAAGGGGGGCACATGCCCCCCCTGACACCAGTCAGCAACTGAGGGAGGGGCCCCAGCAGCCGATCTCACTGACCAGGGGGGCCACTTCCGAAAGTCCTGCAGCCACTTCTGGAAGTAGCATGGCCGCTTTTGCTGGCATCCCGGCTCCCCAGCCGGCACTCACAGGAGGGGCACCAGCACTCCTACCTGCCCCCCTGCCCATTGCCTAAACAGGGAGCATGGCCTGACAGGGGGTGCACCAGCGCTCTCAGAGGGTGCATGTGCGTTGCCACTGCCTGACAGTCACCCATGCCCAGGAGCAGCAGAGACTTTTGTATGTAGTGTGCTCAATTGGCAGAATCTGAGCTAACCAGATTGATTAGTTAGGGGTGTTTAATATTATCACACATGAACGAGCATGCAAGATATATATAATATTTACCTGCATACAAAACACACCCTTTCCCTGAAATCAGCCCTCCAAAATTGGGTTACATATCTTAAGAAGGGAAGCTGATTTTTCTTCCCTGGTATAAAAGCAGAGACAAACCGAAGTATGCAGACACTGGGCTCATCTACATGGGACATTTACTGCACAGTTACCTAATTAACTGAGCAGTAAATGTCTCAGTGTTTACACCTGGACCCCTGTCAGAGTTCATGAAAATAATATACTCTGCAGCAGGGTAGGTCTTGTACACTTTTTCTACAGTCTACCTTCCAAACACAAGATACGTGTCTTATCTGGGGGCATGTGTTATGCAATGGGGGCATGTAAGTCCTACCCTGCTGTGGAGTCTTTTTGTGCATAGCAGCACACTTGTACATGCTGACCATCTGGCTGGGGCATAAGGGAGCATCAGTGCTGGGGCTTCCTGCCAACTAGCCCCGCACTTACACACCCTCAGCTGCTTGCAGACAGTAAAACAAAAATGGTACTTCACTTGAAGCTCAGCATGATCCTGCACCAAGCCCCGCGTATGCTCAGAAGAGGCAGCACCCTAGTTGGACCCAGCTCACCCAACATTTGTATAGTTTGGGAACTTCAGTGGGGCTTTTTTGGTGCTTGTATCTAATAGCTGATTGATCCACCTTTAGATAAAAGCCCCCAAAAGCCCCACTGAAACAGCCAATCTATACAGATGCTGAGGAGCCAGATCAAACTAACGCACTGCTTCTTCCAGTAAAGCACAGTTTGTTTGGTTGTTCTTTTTTAACATTTTCAAGCAGTCCTCATATCCAAGCCAGTCCATCTGCAGTACACTGAGCCCAGTCAGAGCAGCACTGGCTGGCAAGCCAACCTGCTGGGTCCCCTGCGAGCTGGGGTTTCTGGGACCCAGCTCAGTGTGCTGCGGTCCAGGTGCACATGCAGATGCACAACCAGGAGCTTCCCAGGAGCAATAAACTGAGGAGCAATAAGGTCTGCAGTTTTATTGGTGACTCCTAATGGCACATGTAGATGCACCCACTGGGCTCTAATGGCTCCTAAGATGGCTGGTGCTTATCTCTGACCCCAGAAAGCACAAGGGGCAGAATCCTGTGTTAATCCTCTCACAGCTGCAGTAGCTAGTGGCTAGCCCTGTATTTTATGCCTGAAGCTGGCTCAGGGCATGTGAGCTGCTGCATGTTTACTGTCAGCAATGACTCTGGAAAATATCTTTTTTTCTACATTCTGCCTTCCAAAAACAAGATGCGTGTCTTATCTGGGGGCATATGGTATTCAAAAAAGTGTCGCACAATTATAAAAATTGATCATGTTTAGCTGCACAATTTAAAAAATTAGTCACAATTAATCGCAATTTTAATCGCACAGCTAAAAATTCCAAATTATGTGCAGAAACTCAAAATTATGCAAAATTATGCAGGTACTTTATATGCTTGGGGGGGTGGGGTGTAGTGTGTGTGTGGGAGTGGGGAATTTCTAAAGGTGTGGGGTTTGGAGCCTGGGGAGGGGTGGATCCCCGCACACCCTAGCAGGATGTGTGGGTCCTGTGGGTCAGGAGTGAAGGGCAGCAGCAGGGCTGGGGGAGCTGTGGCTTGGGCATGAGGAGCAGACACACACACACACACACACACACACACACACACACACACACACACACCTCCATGCTAGTAAGTCTGTGGAGGGGAAGGGGTGAGGGGCAGATTGAGGTCCCTATGGTGAGGGAGGGAATGGGGCAGCGGCAAGCACTGAGGTGAATGAGACCCAGGGCTGGGACAGGTCATGGGACAGAGCTGCAGGCAGCTTGTCCAGGAGTGCAGGGGGTGGTGGCTCCCCACCACTATGTTCACCCCTGGGCAGGCATGGGGAGGTACATGCCCCCTGGATTTGTGCGTGGGGCAGAGGCAGGCTGCCCACTGTGGGCTGGGGCTCGGCACCCTGCTGCCTTTTCCCCGGGAGTCACGTGATGCCATGCTGTGTGTCCCACCACTGGGTGTGCAGGCGATGTGTAATGCAGCCAGCATGCAGCTCCCAGGGCAAAGGCAGCAGGATGCAAAGCCCCAGCCTGCAGCAAGGTGCTCGCCTCTGCCCCATGCACAAGTCCAGGGGGCACATGCCCCCCCCCATGCCTCCTCCAGGGGTACGCACCATGACAGGGAGCCACGCCCCTCTCCCCCGCACTTCTGTATGAGCCTCCTCTGGCTCTGTCCCATGATCCACCCTGGCCCCAGGGCCCCATTCATCCCAGAACCTGCCCCTGCCACATTTCCTCCCTCACTGTGGGGGTCCTTCATCTGAACCCCCACCCCTACCCTCTCCCCCCATCCTGCTCCCTCCACAGGCTTACCAGTGCAGTGATTCTCTACATGCAGTGTGCAGGCTGCAGCTGCCTGTCTGTGTGTGTGTGCGCCCCACTCCTGCATCAACCTGCAGGTGCCAGGAGCCCATGCCCAGGCTGCCCTGCAGTCCTCTGCGCTGCCACTGCCGTCCCGCTGGGTGGCCCAGAGATGGCAGAGCAGAGCCCAGATATGGGCTCCAAAATCATGTGCATGATTAAAGCATTAAAAAAATTACCTCAAAAACCAATTAATGCGTTAATTGCGCATATTAACTGTGATTTATTGACAGCCCTAATCTGTACCACAAAAATAGCATAAAATCATTTTACTGTGATGGTCACAGTGGAAAAAATTCTCATGAGTGTTTTTTGAATAAACAAACTGCAAATAAAAACTATGTGGCATGATAACACAGTACAACTTATTCCATGTATACAGAAAAGAAAAAACATATTTTCATATAGAAAAAAAAAACATGGACAAAAATTAAACCATGTGGTTGGTTCCCTTCTGTTTCTATGCAGAAATTGGCTCACATATCGTTTAATCTTTTTTAGGTGATGTGTTTCATCTGCTTTAAGACTTCCCTATTGTTCTGTTCATGGCAGTATAAGATGTTTGATTATAATCACTGTGCTTGGCACTACCATCTAGTCCACCCACCATATTTTCTGCTATGACTTATAAAGGTTCAGTTGTTGCACCTACCTGAATTATTTATAGAAGAACAAAAAAGTGATTCAATTATACAATAGCAAAGAAAAATGGGACCGTGGGGCATAATTATTACATACTGAACCTATACTCTTCCACAGATGTTGTCATCAAAGGCTCAATTCAAAAATCTCTGTCAGCCAGTTTGAAAAAATAAATATCTAGGTACTAAAGAATTTATGAATTGTAATTCAAGATGAAAACTAATGACTTAAATAAATGTTATTATCTAAAAAGAGTCACCAAGGAATACACCTCCTAAGGAAGAAGTACAACACAAGCCTCATTACACAAATCACTGCCATGTTAACAAAACACCTGTTTTCTTGCTCTGATGGACAGTATAGGAAATGGCATATTTAATTGTCTCTACTCAGCATCCATTCTTCCAGAAGACAATTTAAAATGGGAGTAAAGGAAAAATTCTGGAAATCATTCCGAAGCGAGTGACAAACTCATTTGTCCTATGCCCATAATGTAGAAAGCCCACCCCAAATTACAAGCACTGAGAAAAGTTATCTGAAGGAAATTTAAAAGTACAAGAGTAATGGGAACATTTTTGGCTCCCTGAATAAAGTTATTATAACAAGATGCTATCACTAACACATAATTCAAGATGGTCTGGACCTAATTTGCAGGCGATATGGCACTGAGCCAGAGACAATCTGTCATTTAATGGTTGGCTGCCCACAGCTTGCACAAGTGAATTATACTGATGCTTCATTGCGGTTGTTAAGTACATGCACTGAAAAATGTGTTAGAACACTTAACTGAAACATGAATTATAGGTTTATTACCAGACCCAAGAAATAACAGCAAAATTGAAGATCAAACTTCTGTAACATTAGACAGAATGACCACTGATGCTCCAAATAAGGGCTTTACTTTTTCATTACTTGCTCACTAGTGCCTACAGCTGACTTCACTGCAAGGTGAGGTGTGAGAAGAAAGTAGGAGCAGCTCTAACAAGCCAATGTATATTGTAGCTTGTGAAAATGTCTCAGACAGATAAGCATTGCCATTTTGTCAGGGGCCACCATCCAAAATATATGCAGTCAACTCATTGCAGGTTGCTTGGACTGAAAATCAAGAAGATAAAAAACAATACTGCCCTTGTCCCTAGTAAATTAATTGCCACGCAGGCTCAACGTGTCATTGTTCTTGTCACCAGTTAGAATGATTCTCATGCATTCAACTAACACCAACTTATCAAATATGAATCTGGTGCTTCCTCAGTGATAAACTTGGAATCTATCCTAGCCCTCACAAAAGATACTGAGAAATAAAGGACCATCATAAATGCCATATTTTTTGTATACCACATGCCCCCAAATAAAGACATACACCTTGATTTTGGAAGGCAGAATGCAGAAAAGGGGGGGGGGGTGATAAAGTAAGCTTCCCTCAAAACATGCCAGGAAAAGTGGCAGTCCACAGGACACAGGACACAGTCCAGGTGGTATAGCAGGACAGCAACAGTAGCAAGAGTGTCATTTCTTTACACTAAATAGTTCTTTATATAAGTTCCTATAAATAATGAAGTGTTGTTTCCACACCACAAGTTTCATCAAGATACTACAGAAAGCATGCAGCAGCTCACATGCCCTGAGCCAGCTTCAGGCAAAAGCTACACAACTCAACCACTAGCTACTGCAGCTGTGAGAGGGTTAACACAGAACTCTGCCCCTTCTGCTTGCTGGGACCACTCTTAAGACACATACCCCAGTTTTGGAGGGCTGATTGCAGGGAAAGGGGGTGTGTAGTATGCAAGTTCACAGTTCACCATTTACAGCTCTCTATGTGGAAATGAACTGAAATGTTGCACTAGGGACAGAAAATCGACTAACCGGTAACTTGTAAAAAATACAACATATCTTCCCCCAATTTATAGCATTTACTCATTAAATATAAGCAGAATTTCATGAAAATTGATAAGCATGATTTAGTAACTTAATAATAAACAAGCCTGCCATAACAAAGTTGTTTTATGTCACAATTACATATGTGAATATATCAAGGACATGGAAGGCTGTGTGTGCAATTAAAATGCTAAGTAATAGTGTATGACACAGTTTCAGTTCCTGAGTTGCCTATTCCACTGGAATAGACATAAGGCCAGATCCTATTCTACTAGTTGTGAATCAACGTTCAATTTAGGGGATAAGTCCTATTTCAACTTATGCACTTAAGGAGCACTTGCATAGCCACCATCTATCTAAGTGCAATTCTTGGTATTTATATGACTTTCATATTCTATTTCCACTTGTGATGGAATAGAATTGTTCAGGTCCATGTGTTCCTAAAATGGCAAGGAAGAAGATAGCCCCTCCAGCAAAGTGTCTCTCACTGAGCCACCCTCCTAGCTTGTGGAATTCTTCCTGACCTCATATATCTTCCCCTATTGACTGTCCTCTGGGCCGAATTCAAGAAGTCCTCTGGAAAGGGAAATTCCTAACCTACTGGAAAAGGTGATTCAAATCCCCTCTGACTATGGGGCACCTACAAATTGTTGTCAACCCTGGTCATTTTCAAAGAGCCTAAGCCAAGCTGCAGAAGTGTGGCCAAGCCTACTTGGCCACTGCAGAAGTGTCCCAAAGCCTATTTCTGAGTAACCACAAAGTGAACGTTTGCAGACATGACAACCACCTTAATCAAAGCAAAGGAAGCAATCAAAATGCAGATTGGTTACTGATAAGATAAGCAAGAAACGGATCCAGAGCCCAACCAGTTAACAAAAGTAGAATAACCTACTCCTTTTTACTGACTTATTAGGCTAGATTGAAGGGCTGCTCTCCTTGGAGGATTCTATTTTGCCCCAAAACCTATGGGAACTTTTGCATGTGCTCCAACACGTTCTGAATAGAACACATCAGAGCAGACTTGACTGATCAATGTAACAGGGATAATCTTGAGCAAATGCTATGTTGGCTTGTTTACCCTCCTCATTAAGCCTTTCAAGGATGAAAGAAAAACTACCGTGAACTTTTTGTTGTAATTATTTAGAGTTGTCCTCCTCTGACATGCATATTGAGAAACTCTGTCTGCAGCAAGTGATGAAGCTTCTGATACACATGTCTCTGAAGTAGCAGAACAAGCTTGTTGCACCTGATGTGAGAGAAAGAAAAACAAGTACTGAGTCTGTCAGAACATTTTAACCATCCAAAATACATTCTCTAGAACAATAGAATAGTAAAATTAATTTCAATTTAGTTAATTTAAAAGCCTACATTAACTCTTTTCTATAAAAAAATAAGTAACTTTCCTATTGTCCACTGAGAAATTTGGTGTTTGAGCTTCCTGAGAATATTTGGTTTCCACATATAGATTTCAAAGGTAGAGTGGAAACAAAACCTATTTTTGCACTGGATACACTAAATATTCGCTTCTCTTGTCAATGGTATATGATTCCCAAACTAGAAAACTTAAAAACTGGTTATGGTTGAAAAAACCTAAATAGTCTTTCCAGATAACAACAGAAGGGTTGAGAGCAGAGCTTTTCAAATAATTAATTTTTTATTTCTATTTGTATCAAACTAATATAAAATAGTTTTGTCCATTTTTTCTGCCAAAACAGAAAGGAAGGAAGGAAGGACGGAAGGACTTTGACTTTTTGCTACTTTATTCTGGGATTTGGGGTACAGAAAGTTGGCCCCTATGGGGTCCAATATACAAAGCAAAGACAAACAAATTACCATCAAACCAAGAGCACCATGTCATTACAGTCATAACATCACACCATGACAAACATCTTTGCTGTATTACACGTCATGCCTAACATGCTATTATGTGGTCGGGACACCCAGCCACATGGTCATACAGACCAAAGCCCTCTATAAACAAATGATTCCTACCCTGCTCTATCCAATCATACATGTGACAACACCTTCAACTTCCCACACAAAGAAAAAAAGCAAAAAGGAGCCTGGTGAGGGCTCAGGGTGCAGCGCGAGCTTGGAGTCGCAGTCCACCACCGACCCTGCCCATTTGCCCAGACTGGACATCAATGTTCTCTCTAAGGTGTAGTGGTCCATGAGTGCACTACTTCGGGCCATGAGCATGCCACTTTGGTCCGTTCCCGAATTGGTCCCACCTCCCCCTTTTGCTGTGTGCCACTTTGGTCTGCCCCACAATATAACAACAAAAGATGATATTATAACCTTTATTTACCAAAATGACTCTCATCTACCTTTGGTAAATAAATGATAGAAAAAGCAGCTAAGCAGCTAGAATGATAGTAAAAGCAGCTAACAGCTAATTTACCCAAAGTGCCTTATCTGCCTATGCCCTTAGACCAACACAGCTGTAATCAGCACTTTAATACTTTTAAATTCAAATGCAAAAACTAGTGACAATAAAGACAAACCACTAAATGGCTAAAAAACTGGCGCCAGCCCCAGCCCCCACCTCGCCTCTGGGAGCACAGCTTGGAGGGAACCTTGGCCATAAACACTGGCCTTTCTTTTGATTTGAAATCTGCTTTTATTTCTGCAGTGAATGCATTTTAGGGTGTAGAGGATTGGGTATTCATTTGGAATTCATTTTTTTTATTTTTCACTTATTAATATGCCTGTTTTTGATGGTTTTAACTCGTACCAGTTCTAGCTTTACTGAACCATATATAGTGAGTCACTACTTCTGTTTTTCAAGCTTGGCAAGCATAGTGAGGATTCACCTTAGCTGTATCCTAAGATATTAGTTTATCTGTCCAAGGGTCTTGTGAGCTTTACTCAGCCATAGCATCTCAGATTGATTGGATGGAAATTGAGTAGAGTCACTGAATAGAACAGATTTTTCTCTCTGATGCAGCTAAAGGTAAGATCTTTTAAAGATACCTGGGTACCCCATTCCCTTTGAAATGACATTTTAAACATATTTAGGTTCCTAACTCCCACTGAAATTAGTAGGCAGTTGTTAGACACTGAAATACTGCAGCAACAAGCCTTAACAGCTTAGTCTGAGGTTGCACACGCATATTCAAGTAATCTGGGAAACACTCCTAAATTTGAATGCAGCTGGGAGTGGAGCAGTTTCCTGGTCCCAGCCCTAGCCCCCGCCTCACCTCACCTCACCTCGCCTCACGGCCAGGAGCAGAGCAGTTTCCTGGCCCCAGCCCCGGCCTTGCCTCGCCTCACGTCTGGGAGCGAGGAGACACGTGGCATTGGGGCTGGGGAGCGGAGCAATTTTCCGGCACTGGCAGAGCTCGCGCCAGCCCCCATCCCTGCCTCCCCATGCCTCTGGCAGAAGGAAGCACATGGTGCCAGGGCTGGGAAGCGGAGCAGTTCCCCGGTGCAAGCCCCCAGCCCCAGCCCCCAGCCCCTGTCCCCACCTTGCCTGAGCTTACCTCGGTAAATGTCCCACACTAGCCTCAGTGCCTCTGCCATGCTCAGCTTGCTGCCCAGTTCCTCTCAAAGCCGCAGCCCAGCTCCTCACTGGGTGGGTGCGCGGCATTAATAAATTCATGCGTGGCATGGTTTTAAAGTGATGCGTGGCCACGCATGTGCACAGCTTAGAGGGAACCTTGCCAGTCATAATGTCAGAGCGCATATTGAAGGAGGCCATCCTCCATGTGGCACAGTGCTCCCTCAAGGGCCCAGAGCACCTCAAATGTGGGCACTGCCCACCAGAGCACAGCACGTTCAAACTCCAGTGACAGATGCGCGCACACCAGGAGGCTGAAAAACCACAGGGCATCATCTGAGCCAATCCCAGCAAGCCAGTTGTGGCAGCTGCTGGGGGACTCCCTCTTTGACGGA
>NW_005842518.1:638622-644726 GCF_000455745.1 Alligator sinensis
CCCGGTGCAAGCCCCCAGCCCCAGACCCCAGCCCCTGTCCCCCCCTTGCCTGAGCTTACCTCGGTAAATGTCCCACACTAGCCTCAGTGCCTCTGCCATGCTCAGCTTGCTGCCCAGTTCCTCTCAAAGCCGCAGCCCAGCTCCTCACTGGGTGGGTGCGCGGCATTAATAAATTCATGCGTGGCATGGTTTTAAAGTGATGCGTGGCCACGCATGTGCACAGCTTAGAGGGAACCTTGCCAGTCATAATGTCAGAGCGCATATTGAAGGAGGCCATCCTCCATGTGGCACAGTGCTCCCTCAAGGGCCCAGAGCACCTCAAATGTGGGCACTGCCCACCAGAGCACAGCACGTTCAAACTCCAGTGACAGATGCGCGCACACCAGGAGGCTGAAAAACCACAGGGCATCATCTGAGCCAATCCCAGCAAGCCAGTTGTGGCAGCTGCTGAGGACAGCCATCTTGGCCTGACCCACCAGAAAGTTGGCCAGGCAGACAGTGCCCCACTCGGCTGCCCAGTGTGGGAAGGAGCACACACAGGTGTTCTCTGAGAGACTCCTGCCCAGTGCCCACAGTGGTGGCTCAAGGGTGACAAAGAGTGGCTGCAGGCAGGGACAGTCGAGAATGGTGTTAAAGAGGCTCTCCTCAATGCCCCCAGGGAAGAAGGGGCAGACTGTCGAGGTGGCTGGGTCAAAGTGGGATGCAAATATGGTGGCTTATACAGCGTGCATCAAGCTGGATGGGCCAGTAATCTGGCAGCCCCAGGCACTGTCACCATGGTGTATCAGGACAGCCCACCAGCACCTGGATGAGGTGAACATGAACCACCCAGGCATACAGGCTTCTATGGGGCAGGGAAGCAAAGGGGCAACTGTGTCACTGTCAGGATGCACAGGGAGTGTCACCAGGATGCTAGGCCCACCAGTCGGGACAACTGGCAATGGGGTGGGAAGGTCTCACTTGGGGCATCCGTGGTGAGGGGGGACCTGGCGAACATGGAGATGGTCGTACAGGGTGGCTGCTGCCTCTGGCAGGAGGGCAGCCTGGATGTCATGCAGGAGATGGCCCATGCTGCAGATGGAGCTCATGCCCAGGCAGGTGGTCAAGGCCTTGGGCAAGAGCCAGGCCAACCGAGTGGGGTCAAGGAGCTAGCCCAGGCAGAGGACACATGCCTGGATGAGGGTGGCTGTGATGCTGGTGGAGGTCAGGCTCAGCACGGGGCACTGCAGAGCTGGGTTCTGCACCAGGGGGTCCCTCAGCAGCTGTGGGAACTGCAGGCACTGGGCCTGGGCCTGGAGGTGGAAGGTGGCCTGCCAGGCTCGTACTATGTCATGGTAGAAGGCCAGAAGCACCACCCAGTTTGGGAGCATAAGGTCCAGCAGGGAGAGCTCCTGGTCGAAGCCAAGGGCCCCACAATCTGCAGGAACTGGCACACCAGTTGTTACCAGGGCAGGCGCTCCTCTTCTTAGAGGAGTCACTGAAGGCCTTGCAGGTAGAAGGCGGTCAACTTACTTGCCAGGTCCACCAGGCTCTGAGCTCCCTCAGTGACAGATAGGTAAAGGATAGCTTGTAGGAGCCCATGGCACCCATCCCAGAAGAAATCTACCAGGAGGTGCTGGAGTCTCTTGAGTGGGTCCAGCAGTGGGTTGAGTACAGTGCACCAATGCCACAGGGTCACTGCCACCAGGTTTTTGGTGATGAGGACACATCCATGGTAGGAGAGGCTGGGTAGGCCCCAGTGCACCATTACAGGTAGGCCTGCACCCCCTCAAGGCCATCCCAGTTGCTTGCCATGAAAGTCAGTGGCCTCAGGAACATTCCCAAGGCCTTGAGGCCCTCACAGTGCCAGGTGAGGCCTCCTGGCAAGACCAGGGGGTGTCTCACTAGTCCATGCACCAAACAGCAGGATATCACTTTTGACCCAGTTGATACAGGCCAAGGAAGCAAGCTTATAGGCTCACTGGCAATCTGTCAGGACCCACACATCTTCCTGAGTGTTGAGGAAGATGATCACACCATCTGCATACGCCAACAGCCAGAACGGAGGGCCAATGGACGGGCCTGTGGCCGTTGGCAGTGCCACACTGCTCAGACAACACCACAGCACGTGCAGCAGTGGCTCAATGGCCAGGGCATAGAGCATGCCTGACATGGGGCAGCCCTGATGGATGCCCCTGTGCATGGGGAATGGGGTGCAATACATGCTGTTCACCTTGAGCACTCGAGGTGTATTGGTACAAGACCCAGAGGCCCCCAGCGAAGAGGGGCCCAAAGCCAAAGGCTTCCAGGATCTGGAAGAGATAGGCATAGCCCAACCAGTCAAAGGCCTTGTCCTGGTCCAGAGAGATGAGGCTGATGTCTAGGCTGAAGAGTTTGCTGGCTGTGCGTAGGTCATGCAGCAAAAACAGGTTGTCTTGGATGGTCCTGCCCTGCATGCAGTAGCTCTGCTCAGGCCCAGTGACAGAGGCCATGATGGTGCAGAGGCGGGTCACCAGCACCTTGGCTATAATCTTGTAGTCCGCACACAGCAGGGAGATGGGCCACCAGTTCTTAATGCAGCCAAAGTCTCCCTTCTTGGGCAGTAGCATGAGCACCGCTTAGCAGCAGCTGATTGGTAGGACCTTTTCAGTGCAGCTCTCCCAGAAAATGCACAGGAGGCAGGTGCTGAGGAAAGGCCAAGGTCTTGTAAAACTTGGCAGGTACCGCATCAAGGCCTGGGGCTTTGCCAGAGGTGAGGCCAGCTGCAGCGACTGCTAGCTCCTCCAGAAACAGTTCCCACTTCAGCTCTCTGGCAATGTCTATGCCAGGGATGGGCAAAATACAGCCCACAAGCCAGATCCAGCCCACCAAGCACTTCCCTTTGGCCCACGGAGCCCCTTCAAAACCCACATAATGGCGGCTGCCTCTCTAAAAGCCTCCAGTGGCACCAGCTGCCGGCTGCAGCACCTCAGGCTGTTTCCTTGGGTTCTGGTTGTGAGGCAACCAACCCTGACCTCAGCCTGACTCAGCTGGCCTTGCCCCACCTCTGGCTCAGGCCACGTTTTCAGCTTGAGGAGCAGGGGGTGCTGGGCCAGAACCTGTGGTGCCCGTGAGGGGAAACAGTGTCTGGGCCAACTTCTGCTTTGCTGCACGGGACTGGAAAGGGCCCTGCCCTGCAGGTAAGCCCAGGAAAGCAGTTGCTGGGCAGGCTTTCCCCATGTCATGCTGCTTGGGCTGTGCAGGGTCGGTTGGGCTTGGCTGGCACTGGGGAGGGGAAACAGCAGCTGGGCCACAGCTCTGGCCCAGTCAGCACCAGGGAGGAGGTGGCGGTGGATCCGTGTGCCACTTGGGACAGGATGAACCCAGCTGGAGCAGCAGGGGCTCAGCTGCATTTTCCTTCTAACTGTGCTGGTCAGTCCCGAGTGGCACACGGCTCTGCTGCCACTTCTGGCTGGTGCAGACCCAGCCAGGCTCGCCTCATCCCCAGCAGCACGTGCGAAGCTGGCTTCAGCTGCATGCTGCTCTGGATGGGACAGACCCAGCCGGGTCTGCACCGGCCAGGAAAGGCAGCATGCAGCTGAAGTCCGCTCCTTGCGTGCTGCTGGGGATGGGAGGAGCCTGGCTGGGTCTGCACCGGCCAGAAAAGGCGGCATGCAGCTGAAGTTGGCTCCTCACGTGCTGCTGGGGATGGGAGGAGCCTGGCCGGGGCTGGCCTTCTCCCCCAGCCGGGCGTGTCCAGTCCCGAGCAGCACACAGCTCCGCCACCACTTCTGCTGGCCAGTGCTGACCCTGCCGGGCTCCTCTCATCTCCAGCAGCATGTGAGAAGCTGGCTTCAGCCTCATGGTTCTGGGGATGGGAGGAGCCCGGCCAGGTCTGCACCAGCCAGGAAAGGCAGCACGCAGCTGAAGCTGGCTCCTCATGTGCTGCTGGGGATTGGAGGAGCCCAGCCAGGTCTGCACCAGCCAGCAGAAGCAGCAGTGGAGCCGTGTACCACTCAGGACGGGACGAGCCCAGCCGGAGCAACAGGAGCTCAGCTGCACTTTCCCCCTGCCTGTGCCAGTCAGTCGCAAGTGGCACATGGCTCCGTCGCCACTTCTGCTGGCTGGTTCAGACCCAGCCAGGCTCCTCCCATCCCGAGCAGCACATGAGGAGCCTACTTCAGCTGCATGCCACCTGTCCTGGCCGGTGCAGACCCAGGCGGGCTCCTCTCATCCCCAGCAGCACAAGGAGCTGGTTTCAGCTGCATGCAGCCTTTCCTGGCTGGTGTAGACCCAGCCAGGCTCCTCCCATCCCCAGCAGCACGTGAGGACCCACCACAGTCCACAGTTTGCAGGCTGAAGGCAGGTGCTCTGGCCCCGTCCAGTCTAGCAGCACATCGACAGTGCAGTTGAAATCCCTGTCCATGAGGAGCAGGTCATTGTTCTCACTGGCATCACACAGAAGGTCACCCAGAGTCTCTAAGAAGGCTACCCTCTCTCTCCTCTTGGTGGGCATGTAGACATTGACAAGGAGCAAGTTCTGGTGTGCCAGGGTGATGTGGACGGTCAGCAACCGGCCGGGGACGACCTCTTGTGCCATTGCCAAGTCATACTGCAGCTGCGGCTAGAGGAGGATCGCCACTCCTGTGCTGAGGTTGGTGCTGTGGCTTAGAAAAAAAAAGCCTCTCCAGGCAGCGTGCCAGTCAGCTTGAATGTGCACATTGCTGTGCATCTCCTGGAGGAAGGAGATCGCCAGCCGCTTCTGCTGCAAAGCCTCCAGGATGGCCATCCGAAACATCCGTTGGTGTTCAGTGAGGCAATTGTGGTAACTGCCATGAGCAGGAGAATAGAGAGGAAGGATAAGCAGGGTACCGGCAGGAGAGGAGATGATAGAGCAGGGCAAAACCATAGAGACGGGGAAGGCCTATCCTTGCCTTACCCTATTCTGTGGATCCGCCTCGGCCCCACACCTCCCTCACACTGGCCACCAGCTTCTCAAGCCGCAAGGCATGTTGATGCATGCCTGGGTCCTGGTGCATGAGTCTCACCATGTCACTGGCAGCGCAGACAAACTGTATAGGGTCCGGGCACCATTGCTGGATACTCTCTACCACATTCCTCTGGTCCTTGGTCTGCTCTAAGAGGTCAAGAAAGCCTCCATAGCTGGGGACCACCCGGGGGGGTTCTCCAGCAGGAGCTGGATGTTACTGACCAAGAACCAGCGGGGCTTCGCTCTGGAAAGGGACCTACCAGTGAGGCCAGTGAAAGTGCCCTCAATGTCCAGGCTCCCTAGTAGACCCCCCTCAGTATCTGGGTCAAGGACTGTCTCCAGGAGATCGATCCCCATCCGCTTTGGGGGGCAAATATCATCCCACTCCTGGGGTTGCTTGCGGCACTCAGAAGGCAGGCAATTCATCTCCTTCTCATTGGCCTCGGTGGGCAGGGGAGTGGATGTGGGGGTGGTAGGCCCCTCTGCTGTCTTCTGTGCCTAAAGCTCGGGAGGCAGGCACTCTCTCCCTGCCCTGCCACTCACAAGTCCCATGAGCTGCGATGGGGGCGAAGGGTTGCCAGACATCACTGGGACACCCAGTGGTGGAGTTTCCTGGGGGGCAGGCAGGGTGGGGTCAGGTTCCCTGGCTACATTTTCCCCAGCACTATCATAGGTGGGCCCCAAAGGGGCAGGGGCTCCTTTAGAAGCTCCCTTTTGCCTCTTGCTCTTGGCTTTTTTGGGAGCAGGTGGCACCTCCCACGAAGGGGGCAGGCCATGCTGCTTGGGGTTCGCCATCTCCAGGTCCACCACCTCAACTGAGGCAGGGATGGAGGGAGGTGGAGGGGAGGTCTCAGTTGTTCCACCTGACGGGGCTCCAGCCCCTAAGACACTAGCCACCCTGGGTGGAACTGGGACAGGGTGGGGACTGGGAGGATGTCCCAGCCCCTCCACCAGGCGAAACCCCCATACTGGGGGGGCAGCCCCATCAGTCATGGGGAGGGGGGAGAGAGGCTGACAGGGGGCCATGGTCGCCTCACCCAGTGGGGCGCCAGTGCTCAGGGCACCAGCTGTCCCAGAGGGGACCGGGGCAGGAGGGGGCTGGGAGGAGCCCCCAGCCCCTCCACTGGGTGGGGCATCAGCCCTGACAGGGGTGGGA
>NW_005842518.1:644753-657092 GCF_000455745.1 Alligator sinensis
CACCCCCCCCCCCCCCCCCACCCAGGTGGCATGCTCACACCAGAGGGGTCGATCCCACCAGCTGGAGAAGGGGTGGAGTGGGGCTGAGAGGAGCCCCCAACCCCACCCTTTGATGACGCTCCCACACCAGAGGTGGATACACCATCCCCCTGTGTAGGTGCAGCAGCCAGTGCCCTGGCTGACTGCCCCTGTGGGCACTGGGCAGCCAGGTGAGAGCTGCCACCACAGCGGTGGCATGCATTCCCGCCCTGGGAGAGGGAGACCACATAGGGCCTCCCATCCACCACAAAGATCATGGAGAAAGGCAGGATCTGGGTGCCACCCATGAGGAGTATGAATGCCTGCCTCTGAAAGGACAGGACATGCCTATGCCTGTGGTCCCTGCTCCCCATCGTCAACCTGTGCCAGGAGCTGGTGAGCTCGAGCGCTTTGGTGAGGTCCCAGTCTGTCAGGTGTGGGGGGATTGTTGGAGGACACCACCCACACTACCAGGGTCTCCACGGGCATAACCAGGTAGTGGATGCCCGAGATTTCCAGCCCTGCCACACACACCTCCCTCACCAGGCTGGGAGAGCTCAAGTATATGATGGGCACTGAGTTTATCCGGGAGGTGTACCAGATGCTCCAGTGTTCCAGCAGGTCCACCAGAGCTCCAGCACAGGCCTCCACCCTGATGTGGACAGCAGCATGCACCCGCAAGCCATGGCTGAGGGGAAGGTCCACAGAGACATTCCCGTGCCAAGTGCCCTGGCTGCTGGCAGGCATCTTGGGCAGGAGCGGGTTAACTCTCCCACAGAGGCTGTTACAGGAAAAAAAGTAATAATAAAATATTTTGTTTAAAAAGCCTCAGACTGAAGGGGACTGGGTGGGGGCTGAAACAGCCTCAAAAGCAGCCTTAGCGGGGGCAGAACAATCCTGCAGAGGCTGAAGGCAAGACCTAAGGCAGGAGGAAATGGCACAGACCAAGGTAAGGGGCTCTAGAGGAGTGAGGCAGCAGGAAGCAAAGGGAAAGCACAGGCGGGGATGGGGGTGGGGGAGGTGCAGAGGCAAACGGGGATGTCAAAGTCCAGGGGGAAAAGCTCAATTTTGAAAGAAAGAAAGAAAGACTTTTGACTTTTTATACAGGTTTATTAAGGGGGAAAGGAGGCAACAATCCAACAAAAAAAATAAAACACTGCCCACGCAGGGGCCCAGGCACAACAGACAGAGCCTAGGGCTATGACCCACAAGCGCTGCCCTCACAGTCTAAAAAAACAGCTAGTACAACAGCCCACTCAGACCCCTGCAAGTACCCTGGGAAGGGGCAAGCAGTATCATAGTGTGAGGACTAAATGGATGCCCTCAATGCTGCACAATACCCCCTGAATGGCCCAATGTGCCTGGAAGGTGGGTACTGTCTGCTGGAGGACTGCATGTTCAAATTCCAGTGTCAGGTGTGCCCAGACCAAGAACTGAGTCTCAGGGAATCATCAGAGCCAGCCCCAGAGAGGTTCCTGTGGCTCTTGAGGATGGACATCTTAACCCAACCAAACAAAAAGTTGGCCAGGCACATGACACCCCCTCTGCTGCTCAGTATGGGAATTAAAACAAATAGGTGGCCTCCATGAGGTCCAAGTCTAGCACCTCAAACAAGCTGCCAAGGACAGCAAAGAGTGGCAGCAGCTGGGGCACCTGAGGAAGGCACGGACTAAATCCTCTTCTACCTCCCCTGGGCAAAAGGGACAAGCCATTGATGCAGTCAGGTCCATGTGGCAGATAAGATTGCCGGTGGCCAGTATCCCATGCAGCAACCACCACTGGAGATCACCAATACATTTGGCAATGGGTAGCTTATAAAGTATATACCACTGGTGCAAGTGATGCAAGCTGGTGTGAGTGCCGGTGCCACTAAGTGCTGCCTCCATGTCATGTCAGGTCAAATGGCAAGGATGTGAGCATGGCAGACACAAACCACCCATATGTACAGGGATTTCCAAGGGAGCACATCAAGAGGAATCCCAGCATCGCTGTCAGGAGGTACGGGAAGAGTCAACAAGGTGCCAGGCCCACCGCCCAGATCGTTATCCACAGCCAGGACAATAGGCAGTGGCAGATAGGGCTTTCTGGAGACATCTCTCGCAGGGATGTCCCACCACACTCTGAGGTAATCCTCGATGGCAGCTACTGCCTCCACTGGGAGGGTGGGCCACACATCCCTCAAGAGACAGGTGGTGCAGCGAACTGAAAGCATGCCCAACTGGGCAGCCAGAACCTCAGCTGACAGCCAGTCAGGCTGTGCCATATCGAGAAGGTGGCCTAGTCGGACTATACGTGGCTGGATGAGTCAGCAAGGCTATCAGACCTGAAGCTCAACAACCTGTGCTGCAGGGCTGGATTGTAGAGAAGTGGCTCCTGCAGTGACTGTGGAAATTGCAGATGTCTGGCCCGGGGTTGGAGGTGGAAGGCTGCAGTAGAAGAGCGGGAGGGTTCCCCAGTCCAGGAATGCAGGATCCAGGAGAAAGAGTTCTCGGTCAAACCCAAGGTTCCTTACCTGGCGCAAAAACACACAGGTCAGCTGCTGCCAGGGAGGGTGGTCTCCACAATAAAGGAATCTCTGGAGAGCCTGCAGGTGGAAAGCAGCCACTCTACTTGCCAGGTCAACCAAGCCCTGGCCTCCCTCAGCCATAGGCAGATAGAGAACAGCTTGGAAGAACCAATGCCATCCATCCCATAAAAAGTCCACCAGAAGTCTTTGAAGCTGTTCAAGTAAATCCAGTGGGGGGTCCAACATGGCACACTGATGCCATAATGTTGTGGCTGCCAAATTGTTCACAATGAGGACCTGCCCATGATAGGAGAGGTTGGGCAAGCGCCAGCACCACCGCCACAGGCACACCTCCACCTCCTCGCCCAGGCCTTCCCAATTCTGGACTGGGAAGACTGATGGGCCAACGAACACCAGAGCTTTAAGGCCCTCGCACTGCCAGGTGAGACCACTGGGCAGGTCTAGGGTGGGGGGAGGGATGATTGATCCATGCACCAAGGAGTAGGGCATTGCTCTTAGGCTATTTAACGTGAGCTGAGGAAGCACACTCATAAGCATGCTGATAGTCCACCAGTGACTGGACATCACCCTGGCTGCTGAGGTGGATGGTCACATTGTCTGCATACACCATCAGCCTAACCAGCGAGCCGCCAACCAAACCAGAGGTCAATGGAATAACAAGGACAGTCAAGCGCTGTCGCAGTGCATGAAGCAGGGGCTCAAATGCCAGAGCGTACAGCATTCCCGAGAGGGGGCAGCCCTGGTGGATGCCCTTGCGAGCCGGGAAAGGATCACAGAGCCAAAGGCCTCTAGGGTCCGAAAAAGGTAGTTGTGGCTAACCCTATCAAAGGCTTTCTCCTGGTCCAAGGAGACAAACCCGACATTCAGTCCAAAGAGGTCCGTGGCTGTCACCAGGTTATGAAACAGGAACAGATTATCCTGGGTGGTCCTGCCCAGCATGCAGTAGTTCTGTTCAGGACTGATGACTGAGGCTATGACAATACACAGTCAACTGGCTAAGGCTTTGGCCAAAATCTTGTAGTTTGCACACAGAAGGGATACTGGCCACCAGTTCTTAATGCAGCCAAGGTCTCCTGTCTTTGATAGCAGGGTGAGAACTGCCCAGCAACAGCTGACAGGCAGGATTTTATCAGCAAGGCTCTCATGAAACACATGCAAGAGGCAGAGGCCAAGGAGGGGCCAGAAGGTCTTATAAAACTCAGCAGGCAGCCCATTGAACCCTGGGGCTTTGCACATGGTGAGGCTCCCCACTGAAATCATGAGTTCCTCCAGGGACAGCTCTCGTTCAACTTCATCAGCCACCACTGAGCACAGCTTGGGAAGGCCCAATCATGTAAGCGCTTAGTGGACTCTGAGCAGAGAGGCTTAGCCACACAGAGGTCTTGATAGAAGGCTACAGTGTGATGGAAGATCTCAACAGGATCCGTGAGTATCCAGCCATCTGGAGTTTTGAGATGGTCAAGGATTTTCTGCAGGGCCCATTGCTTTCCCAAGTTGAAAAAGAACTGGGTTGGGGAATCAGCCTCTGTCAGCTCTTGGCAGCAGGCATGAACCCTCACACCTGAGGCTGCACCCTCTGCCAGCTCCTGCAGGTGTGTCTTCTGAAGCTTAAGGCTCTCAAGTAGTCCTGTGCCTCTTCTAGCATCACATAGGGCCACCTCGAGCTTTGCTACATCCTCCTCCAAGCCCCAGACATGGCAGCAGAGCTCACTCATTATCAGCTGTGTGTATTGCTGGCAGAAAGCTCTGATCTGTTCCTTCCCCACATCCCACCATTGCTTCAAGGAAAAGGTGGTTCTTGCAGTGTCCCATGTCCACCAGAAATAGGCAAAGCATTCACAGAAGTGAGCGTCTTGCAGCAAGTTGGTGTTAAAACACCAGTAGGGAGCCTGGGGACACGCTCTGTCAAAGAGACTCAGCTCACAGAAAATAAGACTGTAATCTGAGAGTCCAAATGGAATAATGCAGCTGCCATGCAGGACCAGCAGTCAAGGCTTGGTGATGTACAAGTGGTCAAGGCTTGTCATGGCAATCCCACTAGCAGTTGCCTTTATCCAAGTGTACTGCCTTGCATCAGCATGGAAATGGTGCCAGGCAACAACAGGGTCCCCTGCCTCCAAAGCTGTCTGCAGCTACTGGGCTGAGGATGGATGGGGTTCTGGCCCATTCCAGTCATGCCATTTGTCGACCATGCAATTAAAGTCCCCATCCAGGAGAAGAAGGTCGTCACCGTCAGCTGCACTCAAAAAGTCAGCCAGGGTCTCAAAGAAGGCTGTCCATTCTTACCTGGCAGTGGGTGCATAGATGTTAATTAGGAGGAAGTGATGTTGTGCTAACATGATACAAGCAGTTAGCAGGAAGCCAGGGACAACCTCTTGGGTTACTGCTGAGTCAGAGATCAACTGCGGTGATAAGAGGATTGCAACTCCTGCACTGAGACAGGTGCCATGGCTCAGGAACATATGACCCTTCCAGGAGGCATGGCAGTCAGCTTGACTAGCTGTATCACTATGAGTTTCTGGCAGAAAGGTAATGTCCAGCTTTTTCTGGCACAGGAAATCAAAGAGTGCCATCTGCTTCACAGGGTCTCTGCAGCCATTGCCATTGAGTGAACCAAAGGTTGTGGCAGCCATACATGAATGGTATAGAAAAGAGGGACAGGCAAAGCCAAGGGAACAGAAAGGAACAGCAGAGAGGAGCAAGCAGCAGGACAGAAAAAAAACAGGCCTACAGCTTGCCAGCCGGCACTGCTCACAACAAGTGCCCAACATCACCCTCAAGCTTGCTTAGGCGAAAACTATATCGCTGCATCCCCGCAGTGGAGTGCAGTGCTACTCTTGCAGCCTTAGCAGACACCACACATCTCAGGTTCTGGGAACCATTTATGTATATGCTGTGCAACCCTCTGGTGGTGCTTTGTCTGGTCTAGAACTTCAATAAGGCTTTCAACTGAGTAAATAACACAGGGAGGTTCCTCAGAAGCAGAAACAGGTTCCACCTCTGTGGTGGGGATGCTCCCTATTGAGGGGGCACTGAGAGCCAACGATCCCTGGGAGGAGCACTTGTCCCCTTATGAGGATCCTCAGTATCCTGGAGCTGCTTGTGGCCCCCAGAGGGTCCAACCTCCATATCATCCTTGTCATCCTCAAGGAGCTGAGAGGTGGGGGGAGGACTGTCCACCACCACTTCCCCTCTCCCCAGTTCACCCCTGAGTACTACAGGGTCTGGGGGGATGCTAAGGAGGCAGGCAGAGAGCGGGGCTCTACTCACTAACCTCAGCTCCCCTTGAAGTGGTGGGGAGGTCTTGAGGGGATAACGAGCCTTTTTAGAAGACCCCTTTTTTTCTGGGACTTGCCCTTCCCAGCAGGAGGGACCAAATTCTCCCCTGAGGGGGGGAGGAAAAGGTGGGGCTGGGTCCACCACCACAGAGCTAGCTGACTCCAATGAAACGGGGAGCTACTGGGAGGAAGGCCCTTCCCCACCACCCGATAGGGCTGCCACACTAGAGGTGGATGAGCCACCATTGGGTGCAGCCACAGGTGGCTCTGCTGCAGCCACCTTCTTTGGGTACTGGGTAGCCAGGTGGGACCTGCACAGCAAAAACATAAGGTGTCCCCAATGTTAAGGTAGACCTTATAATGCTGCCCACAAAACAAGAAGGACATAGAGTAGGGCAAAACCCAACCCTCCCTGCTGAGAAGCATAAACAGCTACCTTTTAAAAGATAAGACATGCTGGAGCTTAGAGAACTTGCTGCAGCAGTCTACAAACTGGCCCTGTAACCATGCCATAAGGGCGCAGGCAGTTAGTGAGGCTGTCGTCGGAGAGAAATGGAGGCATGTTTGAGGCTACCACATGAATGGCTGGGGTAGCCAGGAGGGGTGCAAGGCAAAAAACACCCCCGACAGGCACACCTGCTACCACAACCTCAGGCACTAAAGCAGGGGAGCTGAGGAAGATGATGGGGACTGAACTCACCTGGGCAGCATAGAGGAAATGTTTGCAGCCTATGAGCACCCCCACAGCAGCAGCACACTCCTCCACTCCAATGGAGGGAGGGGCATGAAGCCACAGACCAAAGCTCCAGGTCCAGAGGGGCTGAAGCCCCAGCAGTAGACTGCTGGGAGCTGTCTTCAGCCATTCCAGCAAAAAAAAAGGGTTACCCCTGCAAGGAAACAGAGGTTTGGGGGATGGGCAGCTCTCTGCCAGCAGGGAACAAAGAAGCTGGAAACAAACAAACAGACAAACCCCAGGGGAGAGGAGAAAGATAAGCAATGTAGCAGGGAAGGGAAGAAAAAACAATAAGCAGCAGAAAGCTGCAGGGAGAGGGAGGGAAACAAAAAACAACAATAAGAAGCTGAAAGATCTAGATTCATAAAACTGCAATAGAAAGAGTCATTTACACTCATTTTGTCCAGTAACTCATTGCTCCCTCTTTTGATGTTGCTCCACTTTGGAAAGACTACTTAAATATTCATTGTAGCAGGGACTGGAAGCCAGGTGGCTCCTTCACAGTCTTCTTCACTAGTCTTGGTAAATATTTAAGTAGTCCATGCAAAGTGAGCAGCAAAAGATACAGAGCAATCCAATCCTAAATCCCCTAATACATTGTTCTCATTAATTAAGCATTCTCTTAGAATGTAGGTGATGATAGTGCAAATCCCCGCAGAAAGAGGGTATTTGAACCTGGGGTTCCTTCATCTTGAGTACCCTAACCACTAAACAACTGGGTAAAAAGGCAACAGCACGTCTTACTTCTCAGTTTTGTGAATCTACCCTTAGTTTCTTTTGCTTTCATTGCAAGAGTACCAAACTGAACTACTGAACTATTTCAGAAATAAAATGTTATCAAATTTAAATGGTTATTAATATGAAAACAAACCTCCCATTATGGTTTGGGTTTGGTGATACATACATACATATGTGTGTGTGTGTGTGTGTGTGTGTGTGTGTGTGTGTGTGTGTGTGTGTGTATTAGGGCCGTGCAAAGCTTTGCATGGGGGGCTCTGCCACAAGCCCCCCAACCCTCTCCCGCTCTCCCAGCCCTGGCTGCTGCATTAGCTGTTGGGGCTTCTGGGGGCTCATGAAAGAGCCCCCCATGCAGCATGGGGCAATGGGGGGCAGCAGGGATAGCCTGCCCCCCCCCCCACCTGCCTGGCAGCAGCTGGTGATTCAGGGCTTTTTTTCTTTTTCTTTTTTAAAGAGCTAGGAGCTGGGGCAGGCAGGGCAGCCATGGAGGCAGGGGCTGGGAGAGTGGGCGGGGGTCAGGGGACTCATGACAGAACCCCACATGCAGTGTGGGGTAGCATGGTGCAGCAGGGATCGCCCCCCCCCCCACCTGGCAGCAGCTGATGAATGTCAGGCTTTTCTTCTCAGAGAGCCAGGAGCTGGCGCCAGCAGGGCAGCCATTGGTGGGGCTGAGAGAGTTGGCAGGGGATGGGGCCAATTCAGAGATTCAGCCAATTTGGCTGCGGCCAAATCTCTGAATCAGATTTGGCCATATTGATTCGGGACAGTGATTCGAATCACCGAATCAAATCACTGTCCCCCAAATCGGCCAAATCCAGATCCAAAGTGACTACTAGCCGCTTCACACAAGTGAAATATGTGTGTGTGTGTGTGTGTATGCACGTGCGTGCGTGCGTGTGTAATGGGAGGTTTGTTTTCATATTAACAAGGGAAAAAAGGATTCCTCTCTCCATAATATACATGGGCAAGAATTCAAGTACACTAGATAATATATTAGTTAAAAATTATTTTATGAAAAAGCAGCCACTGTTCATGATCTAGCAAAGTTTGTAGCAATTTATCCAATAATATAATTGTACTCATAAAAATTAAAAGGTAATTTTTTTAATTGCTGAAGCAAAATTAAAATTTCTGACAGTTTTCACTATATGTTTTGAAAGGAAGGAAGTTATTGTATCTTTACATAAGGCTACTCTAGCATGTAACCAGAAAGGAGTTTCAGTAAGGAAAAATAGCATTACTCTGCCACTCTTGCATACCTTCATGAATTATGCTTTAACACTGATTTGAAATATCAAACACTTCTGACTGATTATAGTTAATGGACTAACTGAAATTATAACATCAACTAGGAAGGTGGTGAGCAAAGAGCATGTTACTAAATATTGTATGTAAACCAGCATTAACTTCACTAGGTCATAAAAATAGCTATGCAAGAGCTGAAGTCCTGAGAAGAATGACTGTGAAGTAGAGCTGGGACATCACGCAGCTAAACCAAGTACATGGAGAGTGCTATAGTAAAGCAGAAAGTATTTCACTGTATCCAGGAAAGCAGCGTGCTGGCACACAAACATCCTGTTCCTACTTTTGCAAAATTATTTGAGTTTTCCCCCTCAATCAGTATCCACATGTTTATGTTTTTAATATGCTAACACTGGTTGTATAACTTATCAAAACAAACCTGGGACAGAAATCAATAGAAAACAAAATAGATGTAAACTGTAATTACTGGAGTCTGATTGGTAGGTGACAGCATGAGGACTAAAGAAATTGTCCCTTTCTTTTATCAACTAAACAAAAGAGCAGGATTTATTTTGCCTTTTAGTGTAGAGAACAGATGGGATATTATTATTCAAACAAATTACAGGGGAAATACAGATTAGGGGACAAAAATCAAACCTCTGACCAAAGACAGTGACCACAGTTCATCCAGTCCCAAACACAAGCACTTTGCCATTGCACTTTCAGATAATTTACCACACTGTGAAGAAACAAATACTAAGATAATTGAAAAGTAAGTATTAATCTACCTTTTCTGCAGATAGAAATCTCTCTTGCATATTAAATGCATATTATGGTAAATTAAACATGGGTCAAACTAGTTTGAAATCATCCCATGTATGTCTATTACTTGCTTCTACAAGAATTTCTAATATCTATACAAGTACTACAGAGCATCTACAAACATTTTCCGTTACAGTGCATATCAGCAGTTTTAAACCTTCACAAATCAGTGATTGTCTATATAATTTCCCTGCTATAATGTCTGTTGCTTTCATGTATGGGAAGAATGCCAACCTGAATTTGTCATGCTGCCACTTCCATTCCTCTTTTGTGGAAAAATAGAAAACTGATCTCCTACTTCTTGAATGCTAGAAACAAACTAGCTAGCTGAAAAAAACCCAAAATCTGAGCCTGTGGGTTCTACTCCCAAACAGGTGCAATTTAATACTTATCTCACTGGTTGCCTTTGTTTTTTACCATGTGTGATGGGACCAGATAGCATTTGAACCCACAGCCAACATCAAAAAGCAATTTTTAGGAGCATTCGGAATAGACACGTTCATTCATTTTCAGTCCTTTTATGACAATGTTTTCAGGATGGTAGGAATGTAAGGATGGCTTGGGCTCATTAAAGTTGGTTATAATGTAAGAGAATCGTAGGTACACAGCTAACCTCATAAAGGCCTATTTTAAGCAAAGAGGAAAACAAAGATCTAGGTGCACTATAAAATTGGTGACTGGTGTGACAGAAACTGTGTACACAAACCTGAAACAGAGTGATCTGGTACAGTTACTCTGTTCATCGGTTTCATGAAAAAGCATTTTTTTATAGTTATCCTTACAGTTTTTCCCTCAGTCACTTTCAAATGAAAATTTCCTTTCACTGAATACCTACTACTATGGCCTCAGGCTTTCTCAGCCTGTGTAACTAAACTGAGGAGGGACCATACACACTTGTATTTATTCCATTACTCCTGTCACTTTCTTCCACTTACCTTCAAACCCTGGGTAGTCTGGACATACTGCGGGCTGCAATGCCTGAGTACTTCATAAATCATATATTATAGCTGCAACCTATATCCCAACTTCTCTGACCTTTTACTGCTCAACAACTGTTTTTCATCATTGCTCTTCAGCAACCATTCTTTCTTTCCTCTTCTGCCCCTACCAGGAAGATCCACAACAAATTCTGAAACCCAGCCAGTGTCTCACTCAAAATTTTTACCTATTACAGTCCATTTTTATACAGTAACAATTTATGATACAGTGTGAGTATTTTGGTTTTCTGTTTAACTTTCATTTTACATTTTAAAAGATTGTCATAATAGGACAACTTTGTTTTTGGTGCAATTCCAATTAAATTATACCAGATATGAGTTTGACCTAGTACTTTAAAAAACTGACCTTCATCTCAAACTTTTCTCATTCCTTAAGGCAAAAGAAATCCTGTACTGTCCCCATCTATTTGCCATTTAAAATGCTTTTATTTGTTTTACTACTTAGAAACCTGGTCTTAAGTATAGGCCAGGTAACAGGCACAAGTATGTTTATTATACTTTTCATTTATGTTACTTGTGGTGCTTTATGATAGTCTATGTTTATTGGTATGAAATATTTATACCCTAATAAAATGAGAAGATCTCCCTTGCAAAACTAATCTCTCCATAGCATAATGATCCACCATAGCTCCTTCAGGAAGTCTTGCTCTACCAGAAATCCAGGCAGGCCCTCTTATGCAGAAAAAATAATTATTATTTTTTACTAGTTTTTATAGTGATATTTGGATAAGAAAGTGAACTTCAGAAGCTTTATTTTTTTAAAAAAGCATCTCATATACTCATATTTGCTGGTCCATCTAAAGCCATAGAGATTCAGACAGTGCTGAAATGAAATAGGAAGTACATAACAACAGTGCATCTTAAAGCTAGATCTTAAATTAAATTCCCCCAGAAGTCTTTATGGTGTTTTGTATATTTGGGATTGCAGGGGTTTTAGGTTTTTTTCAGTCAGTTAAATGAAATAGTAGTCCTAAAAATTCGTACCTCCTCGACCTATCTGTGTGGTTAGATAGTATAATGTTTCTATATATGGTTTTTGTTTTTATTTCTGTTTGCATCAATTTATTTAGAGCATTCTACCTTCACAAGATTCTGTGGAAAATAAGCATTGAAAACAAACACATGGCCATCATGGTATTATTCTGAGTCTGAGAACGATAGCTCCATCTGGTGTACTCATTTTTTTATATTTGTTATTAAACAGGCATTCTCTCATCTAAAATCTTGAAGAATAGATTCAGTATTGTAGTTTAGTTTTTGGCAATGAAAAATGACCCAGACATCACAGTCTGTCTGGGCCAGAGGGGATTATAGATCATTCTTCATACTTTAATAATCAAGATGAAAAAGAACTAAAGAAGAAACTATTATGAAATTACTGGTTCATTTTTTGACATGATGTACACAGCAGTAAGATATGCTCAGCAAAACCCTACACTGGTCTGAGCGTCCATTACTTTTCCATAATATAGGTCTGCAATGAGCTACAGCTCATGCAGTCCATTCAAGCTCTTTGAAATCAATAAGAATTTTCCCACTGGTTTCAAAAAGCTTTGTATCAGACCTTCTGCCAGGCAACATTATACCCATCATTGTGATGGTTAAATTCAAAGAGAATAAGGGAAGTAAATACAGTTGGCTGGGGCACAGGGTCTACCAGTGGTTTTGCATCACATCATCCTTTTTGAAGAACACCCAGTAGTACTATGACATTATGTAGAGTGCACAGCTTGTCAGGATAGTGATGCTACCTATCACCATTTACACTGTGTAGCCCGGAGTGGTTCTGCAGCATAATGCATTCAATTCCAAAAACCAGACTGCAGTATAACCATATGACTTTGCTGGTTATAGTGCAGGTGCTAGGGTGCATTATTATGTATCTTCCTATAACCTGAAAGGTCAAGCACCATTTACAGAATGCAGACAGCATCCTTTTCAATATAGATCCTGCTGTAGTATAACGCAACACCTGAATTCCTG
>NW_005842518.1:657123-661226 GCF_000455745.1 Alligator sinensis
TTCTTAAGTCCAATTACTATTCCTTTACACACAGACTGCATCACCAGTCTTTTTATGAAAAAAAAGGTTCTTCAAGGGTATGTAGATCAACCCTAACCAGTACAAGTTTTAATGTTTATATATTCTTGAAAGATGCAAAGTACTGCAGTGAGAGCCATTGGAATAGGTCCTGTATCTCTCAGAGTAGCTACAATTACCCCGGCATTTGAGGCATTTCCTATTTAAGTATTTGTGGGAATACCACAGATACCACACAAAAGACAAATAATTCGGTAACTGGTTACTTTTAATAGCCTTCAATTTATATGAATTATGTATATTATTATTTTAGTAATAATGCACCAGACTATGGTAACTTATCACTATCAGCAGCCAATAAAAAAGGATTTAAAAAAGCAACTTATTAAAAAAGATATTGTGGAAGTGACCCTTTCATTTTATTAAACAGCATGAATTAATCTATACACTTCTTAGAAAAATATCATTGCATTTTCATGCAAAACTCAATAACACCAAAAATACACACTGAAGTTGTCTGATAGTTTTGATTCTTGTCAAACAAGTTGAATTAATAATGAAGAACCTGACTTACAATGAGTCGATGTTTGATCTCAGAATCCACTGGCTTTCCAGCTTCCATGCAGGCTGTGAACCAAGAGATGTCAAGAAGTTCAAACCTTGAACTGTCCCTCACCTTCTGTCCTCTTAGCCACTCCAGAACCTCACCACAAGAATTGTTCTCTGCTACAATGTGGGTGACAGAATCGCTGTCAAGGAAAATACAAAGATGAGGGTTTTTTTGTCTTTTTGGAGCCAACAGTATCTCACGGCAAAGCTGCTGTTTTAATATGTATATACCATGTGCTTCCTGAAGTGTTGTATCTATTGTATGGCAGGATGTGGAAAGCAAGTTGTGTTTTTATATCACAATGTATCTTTTCTATTCAGTCTATATATTTTAAGAACAGCATTATAGTTTGACAACTCTTATAAGTGCAGCATTTTCCTCCGTTCAGCATCATTTAACTTCTCTGGACACTTTTCCATTACATATTTTTTTGCAACTTGGAAACTGTTTGGCTTACACAAGCAGTATTGTAATGAAGAGGCTGTTTTATGTTACCTGACAGCCTTTAGAGAAATAAGGCTACTGGTCAATACATAAGAACTTCATAATACTTTGAGATGTGCTGTAGAAAATCCTTCAAAACTCTACAGCTGCTAATAGTTTTGGTAAACTTAAAATCTTCTATACTTAAATTAAGCTCTTCATAAAAGGTATTGGTAAATATATGCAAAAAACAAACCTTATGAATTATGCATCATGTCTGAAGACCATCTCCTGCTATTAATATGCTGGCCTCTTGCAAAACCAATCTGGTATAATTTAGCATAAAATCTCCAGAACAAATTTAAACTACCATACACTATATCATATGATAGAGTTGTGGTTAGATTTTCTTAGAAAGGAGGCAGAAGTCACTACAATAACATCTGGCCTCCTAGAAATGCATGATAAAGAAATATTAGGCATTATATGTATAATTACTTTCAGGTTCTAGAAGGTAGAAGCAGACTTAGCCAAAATGACAATTTCGGTTCCACAAGAACTTCTGAAACACTGAAAATAATCATTTTGTTTCTGAACAATATAAAGTTTTAAATTTCCTGTGAAAGATAAAAAAATAACAAAAATATTAAGCTAATCAAATAATCACAACATTTTCAAATAAATTGAGCCCCAAGTTCCAAGGCCCCTCTGTTCACAGCTATGGGTTCCAGTGATCTAGGTTTCAAAGCTTTAGTTAGCACTAGGAGACTGCCAATACACTGAGCACCTAGAGATCTGAGAACCATAGGTGAGCCAGTGCCTTGGGGCTCCCCGTCCTTCCAGCTCTGTGGCAGGGCAAATGGAAACCCTAAAATCTTAAGCTGACTGTCTCATGGTTTCTATGCTGCAGAGCTGGCACCTGAGGTTCCAAGATCCCTACCTATATCCAGGTATCCCAGAGCTTTGAGGTTCCTGGTTTTGTAGAAGCTATGGGGCCCCTGGCCTTGGGACAGTCCACTACCCAAGAGCCCTGGAGTGCTCTGGATGCCTTTTAGCATCCCTGGTCCCAGTGCTGCAGTCAATATGACAGGGCTGGCTGCAGAGTCCAGAACACTAAAAGCTCTGGTGTATCCAGAAACCAACCCTGTGAATTGGCTAAAAACCAGGCCGGGTAGCAGCAGAGCCCTGTCTGTATTTTGTCAAGTTTGTTGAAAACAATAGAAGTTTCATTACATGCTTTTTGTTTTTGCAAATTTCATATTTCCCAGTGAAAACCTCTTTTCTACCCAGCTCTACTTAAGAGTTCTCTTAAGTCATTCAAATTACACAAACTTACTTTACATTTCCACTTCTTGGGTGGCAAAAACCCTTATGGTTGATTGCTGATCATTTAACAGGGTTTAGCCAATGGTATTTCTAAGTGTGTGTGTTTATCTATATTTATATGCAAGAAAGAGCTTTTAACTAGAGGTGAACCCAGGGCTGTCCCTGGCAGGGGGTGAATTGGGGCGACCTTCCCAGGCCCTGCACTTTGGGGGTCCCCGTGGAGCCGGGCGGAGAGGCCATGGCAACTCTGTGCCGCTGCCAGCTTCACAGCCAGCTGGCCACTCAGCACCCTCCCCCCCCCCCCCCCCCCCCCCCCCCCCCTAAAGTGCAAAATGAAGTTTCTTTTCTACCTGGGAGAACTTTTACAGTCTTCAAATTCTCCTCAGCCTGAAGAAGGATATTTGGACCTGAAAGCTTGCAAAGACAGACCTTTTTATATATTATTTAGTTGGTCTAATAAAAGATACCACCCCTAACCCAAGAGTGGGAGGATGGGGGTACCAAGCAATAAACAGAACAGGCTCCCTTGACATAGCATGGGCTACTGCACTGCAGCACATGTGCCCTTTCTAATGTGGCCCCCAAGACTTGTGCCCCACTTGCCCACCTCTAGTTAAACTACTGAGCCATAGGCAGTGTTTTGAAACTAGTCAAAATAAGAAAAGGAATCCAATTGTTTTCCCTCTTCTTAAACTCAGATTAAGAATTTATCAGATGAGCAATCATCTCCACCCTCTGCTCAGGTAAGCAAATCTAAACATTTTTCAATCACTCCACTTCTTTACAGAGAAGGGGGAAAGAAACTACTAGTTACAGAGATCAAAAGTTTATTTATAAGAATTATCCTGATGCCAGCCATTTCTGTAAATTACTAGAATGCAATTGTTTTTTTCCCCTGGCTCTTCTGCTATGGCTGTCCTTGTCCCACTATGGAGACAACAGCTGCAGTTTTATCAGATTGTCTCATCATAAAAGGGTTTATATAGGCCATAATTTTGAATGTAATACATACCATGAAAGACAGGTGCCTAAATGTCAAAATAAATGTGTGAGAGTATAATTTTGCTAATTACCATGTAGGAATAAAACTGGGTTAGACACTGCAATCTTTTATACCTTTATATAACCTTATATATCTTATATATCTTTATATAAACCTTATATATCTTTTATACCACATACCTACTAATGAACTTTTTTGCATTCCAAAAATGTCTATATACCGGCTGCACAGATGTGCAGATTACGATTTATTTCTCCCTCACATGCCTATTATAAAGGTACCAAAACCTACTCACTTTCTAAATTTGTAGGCTGAGACTTCATCCAACTAACTGAAGCACACAACAAGTGGTCTTCACATGAATGTGATCATGGGTCACATGGAAAAATGTGTTCAATAATATTTGAATGCCAACAGTTAGTTCCTTCTGGTTAATTCCTGAGAAACTATATAGGAAAATATAATGAACTATCAGACAGATAGATGTGATGGAGGGAAGAGGCATGGTGGGGACAGATCAAGGCCCCTGTGGTGAGGGAGGGAATGGGGCTGGGACTGGGGCAGGTGCTGCCCAGCCGAAGTGGGGAGGGACACAGGATGGAGTCACAGCTCATCCAGGGGGCACTGGGGTGGGGGGCAGCTCCCACTGCTATGCACATCCCCAGGAGGGCACCGGGAGGCATGTGCTCCTGGATCTGCATGGGGAGGGGTAGGCGGGCACTT
>NW_005842518.1:661478-674376 GCF_000455745.1 Alligator sinensis
GGGCTCTGGAGGGGGCGGGGTAGGCTGCCACTGCAGGCTGGGGCTGGGGCTATGCCAGGCTCTTCCCAGCATGGGGGGGGAGGGCTGGGCTAAGCTGCACTCAGGGCAGGTGGTGGTGGCACTCAAGGTGGGGTTGGGAGGATTACAGTGACTTTGGGGTGGTTGCAGCCCCCTGTGAGCCCCCCTCCCAGAACCACCACCACCCACACCAAGCTCAGCCTGGCCCAGCCCCCACCAGGAAGAGCTCAGCCCAGCCCTGGCCCCAACCCACAGTGGCAGCCCTTCCTGCCCCTGCACAGATCCAGGGTCATATGCCCCCCACCCCATGCCCTCCCGGAGTGCACACAGAAGCAGGAGCTGTCAGATGAGCCACAACTCCATCCTGTGCCCCGCCCCACCCAGGCAGTGCCTGCCCCAGCCCCTGCCCCAGTCCCATTCCCTCCCTCACCACAGGGGCCTCGATCTTCCTCCCCATGCCCCTTCCTTTCCCTTCCCCTTCCCCCACAATAGACTTACCAGCCAGACACTGGTCTTCAAGCTGTCAGGCTCCATATCAGAAATTGGATCAGTATCAACTGATATGCCGCCTTAAAAATCAGCTATCGTCCCCAAAAGTCTCTATCAGTGCATCCCTAATTTTAACCACATAAATCAATGGTTCTCAACTGTTATACACTCAAGATACCCCTGGATAGTCTCAAGGCACCCCTCATAAAATGTCAACTGTTAGTTTTCAGTCTATTTTTGACTACAAAAAAATAATTGAGCACTCTTTATGTTGCCAAGAATGCAGAAAAATTACAACTATGGATTTCTATTTGAAATCTAGGTTTATCTTGAGAATCCTGGGCACTTATACACGTGGGGCACCTTCTCTGCTGTGCTGGGAATACAGCACATCGGAGCAGACTTGATTAATCAAGTCTGCTGGAGCACGTAAATCAACATGCTCTGGCAGCCTCATGCATCACGTGCATCAGCGGTGCAGTGTACCTCCATGCTGGGAAAATGGCGGCAGTGTGCTTTGCACTAAAACACATTCTATGTGCTTTAGTTCAAAGCATACTGCCACCATTTTCTCAGTGTGGAGGCATGCTGCGCTGCTGATACACTTGATGCATGGGTGCTTTTAATTAGTGCAGCTCGCTAATTAGAAGAACCCAATACCGTGTCAGAAGCACATGTAAAAATGCCCCTTGTTTGCAACCCTAACAGTGCTAACTTTATGTGGATCTTTATAAAAGTACCATTATAAGGATCTCAAGGCACCCCACAGTTCTGTGGCACCCAAGTTGTGTACCGTTGATAGTCATCAAAATATAAGTTCATAAAAGGTATATATCGTCCCATCTATTTCCAAATAAGCTCTTCTGCCCTGGAAGACATAGTATCTTTGGATTGTATCATCCTGTGCTTAAGGTTCCTCATCATATCATCATATCTTATAGTTAGCCAACACAATCTGCAAGATTTTGACATCAGCAGCCAAACATGGATTGGGAAGGAACAGCACTGTCTGCAACATGCTTCCTGCTTGACCCCCAGATATCCAGACAGATAACCCATTATTATTTGTATGGGACAGCATCAGGCTATACATGTTGCACACAGCTGTTTCATAACCATTCCTGAAGAAGTCACAACGTCAGTAAACAAAGGAACAAGAGGGGACGAAAGGAAAATATAGTCTGAATGGTGAAGTTGGGCACTCATCTTGTTAGCTACCTGTTTTTTGTCTGGATCTCTTTCTCTCTCAATTTCCTCTCCCCAGTGCTAGTCACTTCCTGAAGTCCCTCTTTTACTCTTGCTGTTTGTGAGGGACAGGAAGAGCCACAAAAGACATGGGCAAAAACATTTGTTTGCATGTTTTCTCAGTATATTGAGAGGCAGTTAACTAGTAATAATATTAGGGTAGCATTACACTTAGCATGTGCTAGCAGCACTTACAATGCTAGTGTCTGAGTGTTAAAACAGTAAAGCACATGACATTGTAGCATAGGGCCCTGTTAAGTGGCAAGTTTAGGTGGCTCCTGGAGCTCTTAACTGCTGAACTGGCCACACATTAACATCTTTAAGTGGTTTAAAGCACTCGTTATGTGGCTCAAAGTTATGCCACTCCAGGGCAGGATTATTTCTGGTCCTCATAATCTTGCTCTTGTTCCATTAAGGTGTGGCCACTCCCCACAGCAGTGCCACTCAAATTGAAATCCTTCAGTATCCCAGGATGCAGTGGCCCCTTCCCCCACCCTTCTGCTCTGTGGGATCACACATCCGTGGCTGCTTCTGATAACAGTATTTCCCATCTGATGGGGGTTTTTTTTCATCTTACACCAGGGGTAGTAGGTGCAATTTTTCTGGTGAAGGGCAAGGACTCTCCAGGCAGGAGAGGGTGGTAGCTAGGAAAGGGAGAAATAAAGGAATCATCCTGCTGTTGCTTTCATTCCCTCCTCCCAAGTGATTAGCCTTTAGGTTAATGTCAAATCTCCCTTTGGGCTATGACAGATCCAAGTCAGTTCTGAACAAGTGAGCATCCAGGTAGCAAACCCCCCCAACACGTAGGAAACATGTTAAGAGCTAAACATGCCCCAAAATCTAGTCTCTCAGCCTCTCTTGAGGGACTCCGCCACCTCCCGCCCCTTCCCCAGTCTAGAACACTGCTGCTGCAGCAGAGGAAGGACAGGTGAAGCATAGAGAATCATAGAGAAGTAGAGCTGGAATGGATCTCCCTGCTCACAAGGCCTCTAGGGGCAAGTCACAGCAGGGAAGGTAGGGGGCACCAGTCAGAGAAGGCTTTTATACTAAAGGTATGACTGCTCCAAACTCAAGTTAGCCCTAAGCCAAACAACATTCATGAGACTTACAGCATAAGATGTAACCATAGTCAATTTTCCTTTTCCAGCAAGGAGTATCTCCAGATCCTATCAACTAACATGTTGAGCTAATATGGGACTGCTCCACAGAGGTAATGTGATTAGGAGACTCCAGTGTGCTGGGAGGGTGGAAGCCTGACAATCCATTGTTTGCAGACTCCAACCCCTGTACCACACAGGACCCTTGAACCAGCGCCTGTGCTGTGGCGGGGTCACTCTCAGCCCCTACACCACACTGAACCTTGAACCATAGTACCAGTCTAGAACTGGCTCCTCTGTCATCCCAGGGCTGAAACCAAAAATCAACCAATTTTGGGTTTCCTACCACATCCCACCACACAGGGGCCTGTTCAAGGCCTGGAGCCATGTAGCACCATCAAACTGGAACCACATGGGAGCCAGTCCCAGCCTTCACACCACACACAAAATGGTTCAAGATAAAATATGACACTTTGAAGTTCAGTCAATTCATCGCTTTCATAAGTAATAATTCTACTTAACTGTCATGGAAGGGCATAGGGCACACACTTCCAGCTTGAAACTTAATTACCATGTTTCAAAGCAAGATTTTATTATTATTTTTGGAGACTAGTATATCATATCCCTAAGTATCAATCAAGTCCAGAGAACTTATTCATTTCAAACCCCCATGACTTCATAAAGTTCAGTGGGTTACTCATGTAAGTAAGTCTCCAGGGTTATCCACTAAATAATTGCTATCATGTAATCTTTCATTGCATTAAATGTACAATGACTGTATTTGGGGAAGTTAAGTTAAACATTTCACTCTGCAAGAAAACCCTTTTTTCTCATTTCACAACTGGTAGAGTACAGCACATATAAATTGTCTGTTTCAATTATCTCTAAAATATCTGAGAGAGGCCATTCAGTGGGCAATTTATTATTTAACCCTATTAGGTTCTACTTTAATTAAACTGTCATATTTTCACTTGTGTACAAAAATTCAGTTGGAGACACAGAACTTCTGCTTCCTGTGGTTTATTTCACTTTATATAAAATATTCATCTTTAATGTATTTGCACCAAGCTGCAGATCTGGGAACTCTGCCATCATTATACTTGCTGAAGCAGTTTAGTTGTTGTGCACCAGTTTCCTCTGGTATCTGTACAGCTGTGCTTGATTCTTGGCAGAAAATGTAACAAATTTAGTGTTTCCTCTGGCATTCTTGACAACAACAAAAGTCAACAGTTAAATAGCTCTGTTTTATCCAGTTGCAGCTAGCCTGAAATTAAATATATTGGCCAACTCCTGACAAAACAAAAAAGTTTTGTTTTGTGACTTCACACAAAGTTAGTAATATTAGCAAGAAACATCTCTGTCTCAGCAATGCAAATGGACCCAAGTCTTTTCAGGTACATATCAATAGATCTTAAGATATTTGGAGTTAATATAAACTTTTTTGCTGTCTTGAATGGGTTTTAGATCAAGCACTAATTGCCTAATCCCATCTACTTACTTTACTTGATATCTTACAAGTTGCTTGCTTCCAAAAGAAGACTCTCCTTCTTTTCTGATTCACACATAGGGTTAAAAGATTAAAAAGATTGCATGAAAGAATGTGACTACAGATATTTTGGAGCTGGAAGCTCCTATTATGTTCTTCATGCATAGTATGTTAAGCAGGCATTTTATATGGAGAGTTGAACACATTTTTGATTTCCTTTAACATTATAAATAAATCAAGTATACACTAATGTCTGTGAAATGGATAGGCTGATTGCACTAATTAAAGCCAGGACTGGGTATATAGAGTAAATGCTGTACAGGCTTCCCCAAATCTGACAATGACACTACCCCTTAATCTTCAAATGCCATATCTCTGATCCTTTTCTGTAAAAAAACATTTCTGCACAGAGCCTGCAGAGTTTAACAAAGATATGTTCCAGTATCTTTATCCCTTAATCAAACGTATTGCTCAGTGGGATACTTCAAGTGAGGAATAATTACTTTCTGGAGTAATTACTCCTATTACTATTATTCTACTTATTTTGTGTGGATGCCAAGGATAGTATTGAATAGGGAATAGATCACTCCAGATATTTAGTGCTCTCCTTCCATAGCATCCACTTTTGCCATTGTCAAGGTTAGGATACTGGGCCAGATAGACCATTAGTCTGACCTAGTATGGCACTTCTTATGTTTTTATGAGTAAGAGATGTTGGAGGAATAAAGTTCTATTAATGCTTCACATTTATTGTATAGGTAATTTCAACTTTTTTCTTTTCAGGAACCAACAGTTATATTTATGTAATAACTAAACTCTAATGAGAAAAAACACTGTCTGATTTACACCCACTGAAGAATCTGGTTTATTGGTTACAGCAAAACTAGCCAAGTGTTCAATCTTTAATCATGTGAGACATTTTTGCAGGTTCAAGAAGCTGAATTTGTTCGATTTTATACATGGGGGACAGTGCAACCTCATTAAAGTCAAGAGTTTAAGACAAATTTGAATCGTGAATCAAAGGTATTTACTTATGCCTAGGTGTTTCTAATTCTCTGCTAGGTTCTCTTTCCTCAGCTATCTTCATTTTTATAACATAGAACTATCTACTAAATAGCCATTTATTGGAAAGAATAAGATTATATGCAAATTAAAAGCTATTTGCAATCACTTGAATAAATGTATTTATGACTGTTTGTTACAATTACAATCTTTTGATTTTACTTGGCTATTTCACTATTGTATGTCATTAACCTTCATTATAGTATATACCTTGAATGTAGTATATCCTGCAATTCGCTAACAACACATCTTATGTAGATTTCCAAGACCACGAGTAAATTTTTAAGTACCACCATCATGTCCAGATTGTACGTACATAAAGAATTTCCTACCTTAGCTCATTCGCTACCCTGAAACCTTTTCTTCTTGCCAACTCCATCAAGAATCTCCGTCTGGTCACCCCCATTTTCCTCTCCATTATAAAAATGACTAATTCACTGAACTTTATTTCATAGCTCCTGGTAGAAATTGTAAGATGCATCCCTTTCTGCTTTTTCCTCTGTGGGACCAATGTTGGAGCTCTGACCCTATTCATGATGGAATTCTACTTGACTGTCTAAATATGAGCTTATATTCATTCTGCCAGCCACAATCTGCATCTGATGTCACCACCTATTGACATCATTCTCATCTGTTTCTCTTCTGAAATAAAAAACAAAAAACAAAAAAAACCCCAGAAGCATCAGTTGTTTTGAACTCACTATGAAGACTTCTCTAGAACTTACATGTGGGAAGAATTTTAACTACTACACACAGGTGCACATACACTGAAATTCACTGGGACTTAACAGGCCATTGCCTCTGAAAACTTAATCCAGAAAATATCTTTATAACAAATGATTTAACTATATTGGACCAGATTCTTCATTGGTAGAAAGTGGCATAGCTCCATTGGAATAACATTTTCAAATCATTTTCAATATCAACATTATTACCACATTTGGAAATAAGATATACAATTGACATTGCTTCCATTTTTACTTAGAAAGTATTGCTGAGAAAGAATTTAAATCCCATCTCATAATTATGGCTTGCATTGTTCTGTGCTCTTGTCATTTATCTCTAATTAACTTTGAGGGTTTGTTTTGTTTTATGTAATTTTGCCCAGTTGCTTCTTGAGTTGTATTTTTAACTTCATTAAAATGTTGATAAAAAACTTTTTTTAAAAAAACAAACTAATAAAGCATTTTAAAATAATTTCACAATAAAAATGAATTTCTGGACAATTTGATTACAAGGAAATGAATAGCAAAGCATTTGAGACTAACATATATACACTTTAAGTGTGCCAATATCTAACAAACTGTGCTTATTGCATATAGATGAGCATACTTACTGGGCAACTATCATATGTTTGATTCAACCACCTCCACTGTGACACTGTCACTCTCAACTATGATTCTCTCAATACTTTGATGAAATGTACTGATATGTCGCCAGCATAAGCCTGTCTGCACAGCATGCACAGGGGCACTGGACTTTGGACCAAATGGGGAAATGTGCCTCTACTAGGGTTGCCAACTCGAGACACATTTTTTAACTGACAATCTGCAAACTTTTTACTGATAACCAAACTTTTTTACAGGTGCATATTTTACATAATGTAAATGTAACTATTCTGCCAGGTCATGAACAAGGGTGGGTTCAAATTTAGGGTTTAATATCAACCATAGCAAAAAAAAGCTTGTTTGTCAGTAAAAAAGCTTGCAGATAGAAAAATACAAAAAAAAGCCTTGGGTTGGCAACATTGCTAGACTGCAGCAATGGTTTTACACCATGCTTCCCTCATTCCAGGGGTGCCCTACTCACCCCCACACTGTACTATCTGCCCTCATCCCATCCCCCAGCCTCCCCTCACTGGCCCCACCCCCCCCAGCACAGACCCCCAAATTTGCTATTGTCTGGAACACATCTTCTTTTCCATATTATGCTGAATGTGTTGATGTGAGTTGCACTGAAATGCAAAGTTCAGGATAAAATTCTCCCAGCTTTTTCCAACTTCCCAGGAAACATAATTTACACATCTGAATTATTGAAAACACAGATTCCACCAATTCTGCAGAATATGTCAAAAATGTCATGGTATGAACAGATCAGCAAGCAGACAAAAAAGGAACAAGAAAACAAGAAAATCCTTCCTAGCATCAGATATAATTGTTACAGTCTATTCAGTGTGCTTTGAATGGTCACTTTGTCATTCATGTGTTACAGAACAGTATTCCATAAACTGTCTCCTGTCATTGTGGTCACTACTTTAAGATAAAATTATGAAAAGAATCACTGGCACTTCCCCTAGCATTGTAGCTGCTGGCTGCATCAGCTAGTATGTCACCAATACAAAGAAAAAGTTATTATTGTTAAAATAGAAGCTAGCCATCAAAAATTAAAACACTTGCCTATGAGCTCTGGGGCCCTCCTCAGGCCATGAAAACTCAACTAAACTCATTCATTTTTTCTATAGCCTGAGGATAGCCCTATGGCCAAAATATCAGCTCTACTCCGACTTAATATTTGTAGGGATTTTATCACAAAAGATAATTTTATGGTATTTTTAAACATATTAATAGGTAAATGGAAACTATGCTTAAAGGTTACATAGAAAAGGTTTGCAGCAAAGGGAAAAAAACTACTAATCATACAGTCATTGACACTGCACAATCTGCTTCGTGGCTTCGTGTGTGTTTGCCAAACTGCTGATTGACCTGACAGCCAAGCTGTTGACAGCCATCTCCCTGTTTACCACCTTCCCAGTCTTGGTAAAATGCTTTGTTCATCTTCAAAACCTACAAGGAATAACATATTTATGAACAGATTCTTTACAAATGTTAAACAAAATTATTTTATGTTCTAATTAATTGAGTGCTCCTGATCATGCAAAGATAATTCCCCATAGCATAGCATCAAGATGCTCGTATCAGTAAAACCTTTCTGGTGCAAAAAAAATTGTTATTTCTTTATGCCCATTTAATAACTCTTGAGCCATATTATCAAAAGTATTTAGGCACTTAAAGATGCAAATAGATGCCAGGTAGGACTTTCAAAAGTGTTTAAACACATTAGTTACCTAGCTTCAATTGAAATTAATTTTGGATTTTGCTATAGCTCTTCACCTAATGCAACTAGATTTACTTTTCTTCTTTGCATGGATTTATCTAATGAGCGCAGTATTAATGTTTTGCAAAAGTCTTTGTCAGTGATCCCATTTTACCAGAGATAAGTTATAGACCTACCTAGATTATCATGTCCCTGCTGGTATAGCCCCCCTCACAGGCAATATTATTATATACATATTTTTATTGTATTCCATATGTAGAATATGTATTTGGAGTAAGCAAGAAATTATCAAGGTCAGAGTTTTATCTTTGCCAACCAGAAACAAAGAAGAAAATATTTAATTTTGATTTGTTCTCATAAATTGCTAGTTTATAAGAAGCCCTATCCATATAAAATAATTATTCAACCTTTTTCCTGAGTATATAGGAGACTTACGTTATATTAACTGATTTTACTACAGTTTTTTATCATTCAAATACCATAATTTAAATTATTCTAGTCTTCCTATATCTTTAAATATAATGTATTGCCTTGCTGACCTTGAATTGTTGCTGGGTCTGCTCCTTGCATGAAAGTAATTAGATTATTTTTAATGATTTTCAGAAGATGCATAATATAATTAAGCAAATATGGATGCAAGTTCAGTATGCCTCTCACACCAACTGTGCCTTCCAGCCACCATTCTGCAAGAAACAGTACAGCTAGAATTAGTGTATGAAAGGCAATCAAAGTAGGAGAAATAGTGTAATGGGAGACAGAGAACAAAGTTCCTTTCAAGTACTGAAATGCCCATATGTGTGCATCCATCAAGAAACTGTCATAAATGTTTGCAATTGGTTTCCAAGTCATACTAAGTGGCAAAGAAAGCATTGAAAATAAGGATGCCAATCATGGATATCTCTAAATCATGGACTTTGGAAATTTTGGGAAGGAATTCTCCTTTTACATAGATCTTTTCAGATCTGAGCTAAAGGTGGTCAGAATATGTATGAGGTGAGTATTCCTCATGGTTATACTCAAAATTTTGCATTTTCAGCAAAATAAGTGAAAATGTAATTAATACCTGTTGGTGAGTCAAATATTTCCATCTTTGGCCAAAAACTCCTAAAAAAAAAATAATTTCTTCAAGATCCTTCCCACTCCCGTGCCCCTCCCCCCATCCAAAAAAAATCCTTTAGTCAAAAAAAAATTTATGTCAAAAATTATTTTAAATGGCACTACTTTGGGCTGATGCCTATTTTCACATATATATCCTTGAAATTAGAACAAGAGTCTTGGGATATTCATATTGCTGAACATGCTTCTTTGTGGGAGCAAGCTTAATAAATACATTGTTTCCAGAAATTAGATTAGGTATATCTGTAGTTTACACATGAACATGCTGTCCACAAAACGATTTAATCATCATACTTGGAAAAGTCACTGATCCACTGACAGTTAAAAAATAACAATCACACACCATAATGCAACTCATCCACTATTCTAATATTATAAAAGCCTAAGTCTGTCTGTCTGTAATGCTTTATTCGTGCTCTGATTGGCTGTCTTGGCATTATTTTCCATTGGAGTAATTCTGTAGGGCTATTACTGTGGTAATAAAGACAACTTCATTAGGCATTTTTGTTGCAAACATTTTACAGCATAGTGGAACTGTCATTTCAGAAGAAGAGTGTCCCGTTATCTGAGTCATGGCACCATATGAAACATCTTATTTTTCACCACCCATGACTAGTGGCCTATAAACCACATAGACCACAGAACAGTTTTCTACTAAATGCAATTCCTCTTTGTATACAGTTCCTCTAGAGTGCTACACATTTCATTTCTCTTTAGGGAACAGTGGGGCAAGGTGACTCTGAAAAACATGGGATTTTTTAAATAAATTTCTTCCTTCTGGTGTTACTTCTATGCAAAAGGATGAGTAGGGCCATAAACAGAGAATGAGATGTATACAAAAGTGGTTTAGTATTTAACTGATTCTCCTACAATGTTCAATGTATTGTGATGGTGGTGCCATGGTGGTTTCAAACACCCCCAAGCCCTGGAGATCACAGCATCTGTGATCACCTGAGTACAGGTGTTTCATGCTCCCCCAAGCCTGGGGGATTCGTAACTGCTGGGATCCCCCAACCCTGGGGACTGTGTGGAGTGCCCCAGCAGCTGGGAGCCCCTCAACTGAGGGAGATTCAAGCTACAGTAGCTTGCTTTTTACTGGTGCAGGGGGAGCCTGATTCCAGGCCCCCTGTCCACTGGCAATAAGGTGCGACAGGATCTAATGTGCAATACCATAATCATGCCTTCTGCCATGCATGTGTGACATAGCAGTAGGCTCAACTGTGTGGATTGCATGTTAGATCCCATCACACCTTTACCTGTACGTGTAGAAGAGGCATCAGAAGTAGTGTAGGAGCATGCTGTTTCTGCAAAGCACAGAATTGACAGCTCAGGTCCACCTCATTTCTATATTAAAATGTGTTGCCTTGCATCTGCCATTAATTTCTGGGAATTTACTCTCTCATAAACTACATTTTAAATATTTTATGCAAAGTTTTTGGCATTCTTGTGCAAAAACAAAGAAATGTGAGATTACTTTAATACATAGTTGCAATATGCTAGTCTTCAGAGCACATGGGGAACAGAGACTGCTAACAACAGAATCTGTAGGAGTGATTTTTGTATTCTACCTCCTGATTTCTGTTTCGATAGATTTATACAGTGCTCCAGCCACCATAATAATCAAGAATTATTTCACCTTAGCTTCTTCCAGAAATGTGGCAGAAGGTTGGCTTCAAAACTTGGAAACTGAGCATTTTTTATTCCCAATCACACACACACACACACACACACAGAAATTGGAAGATCATATACCATATTTATATTTTAACCTGCCTGTAATTTATTTCTTAGGAAACTGCTGTGACTTCTTGTGTGTTTCAGCGCTGGTCCTTATTTGCTGCTGCGTGTTCTATCTGTTGTTGGTATATGATCTTCCAATGTCTCAATATTTCAAAATAAACATAAAAAAATAGAAAAAGAGTCCATCATCTCCCCTCACCCCTTTTTCTTAAGTCTTTGTGAAACATATTTGGAATCTGAAAAGACTTTCAAATGTATTTGTCCTGTGTTATACTTTTTATTCCCTAATATAAAAAAAAATGATGTGAATATAACCAAGTGTAAAATATTTAAATGAAATAAACTTTATACATTTTAATGGTTTAAAAGGCAAAAGCAGTTTTATTTTATTTTAATACCACAATTTTAGTAATCTATTTTGATTGCCACTAGGGAATGATATATAGCATTCATTATTGCCTCAAACTTCTGTTCTTAATCCAGTTCTATCTGAGTAGATTGTTAATTAGATGTAGTTGGTGTCATTGTTAAATAGGTAGCCCTAGGCTGTAACAAAGTTTTACCATTGAATTAGATTCAAAGGCTACAGATAGATTCTGGACAGGATTAGTAGCATCAGCAAATATTGTTTAAATGTACTTAACAAAAAAAACCTATTCTTGAAACCAGCATCTTTCTACTTTTCCCATTGACCAAGACTTCTGACAAAACTTACACAGCGAAATTATTCAACCAGTCTGCAAACAGAGAAGTATTATGTGGTCATGTTAAAGGGCAGGGATTTAAAATAAAGTGGACCAGAATTAAATAAAAACAAACACTGGAAAACATATTCCAAGAGTTCTCATGCATATTTAAAAATCAATTCACTTCCAGCAATATTCACACCCCTGTTTCCATGACAGCATCAGCAATTGCATTTACTCATGAGAACATTTTGGGAAAGCAACTTTGCAGAACATACTGAAGTTCTCGCATACGATCTGATAAATTTAATCGTGTAATCTGAGGATCAAGAATATTATAAATAGATATTACAATCCATAGAAAAACCACTGAACTGATACTATGCTTTGGCTGTGTTTACTTAGCTATACTATTGCATTTGGACTGTAAGATAAGGAAGGCTTAGAAGGGAAATAAACCTTGTAATTGAACTTGTCACTGAGTACATAGTACTTTTGCTGTAGAGAAGTTGCTTATAAGAATTTAGAAGTATGAAAATGACGACAAACTATAAAAGGAAAATGAACTCCCCTGGCATATAGAAAGCATGCAAGAAGAATCATACCAATGAACAGTTTGCCTGAGGATTATAGAGATTGCTGTCATTACAGCTTTAGAAAACACAATTTCTTCTAAGTCCTCAACTTAAAAGGATCAGGTGTGACTTAGGACAATATGGTCCCTAGTTCCCTATTTGCTTGAGGAGAAAAGTAGTCAGTGACAGCCCTAAATCCTGGCATAGACTACATCTATGTTTTATGACAACACAGTTTACCCACCTTGTGACACAGAATAAATCTTCCTGGAAACAGAGTACCCAGGAAACATAGCAGCCCAGGAGACAGTCTGGTTGGGGATCAGCAGG